>NC_057755.1:3006909-3013467 GCF_004010195.1 Chiloscyllium plagiosum | reverse complement strand
CTAAGCTATCCGTGGCTTCCTTAAACAACCTAGCAGTAGAATTAGACCCTTGGTCTGACTGAATCTCTCTGGATAGTCCATATCGAGTAAAGAAAGCGATCACCTTCTCCACCACCCTTTTTGTCTTAATATTCTGTTAGGAATTGCCTCCAGAAATCTGGCAGATACATTACCGTTCGCAAATATTGGTTCTCATTTTTAGTTTCCGGAAGAGGACCTACACAATCAATGATCATCCACGTGAAAAGTTCGTCAAAAGCAGGAATTGGCAACAAACGTGCTGGTCTTATTACTGCCTGTGATTTACCTACATTTGACACGTGCGAAATGCAAGGCGAAATTTAACCACATCCTTGTATCGTCCAGGCCAATGGAATTGCTTTTGTACCTTAGCCTGTGTATTCCTCACACTTAGGTGACCTTCTATTGGTAATTCATGTGCTCCAGTACCAGTTCCTTCCCGGGAACACAATCTGGTGCACTTCCGCCCATTTCTCCTCTGCACCAAACGGCCGCTGTCTCCATTTTGTTCTTAGCATTCTACCTTTAAGATAATAACCCTCAGGAATACACTTTGATTCAAAAATTAGTATTTCAGGACTAAACACTTCTGTCTAACGCTCTGCCTGTTTAGGTTTTTCCTGCACCATCACGTCAAACAATTTTCAGCTAACTGGACTTCAACTCCTTCGTCTTTCACTTTAGTTTATGCTTTTTTCTGGGACATATGTCAGTAAAATATTGCGATTACACTGTGTGGAAAAATTCTAGGGTACTTTTCTTTTTAACTCCTCAGTACCCTTGTCTTCCTTTGGCTTATCCACAACAAGTGGTGTCATTCCCACCTTGGATCCTGCTAAATCGTTCCAAAGAATAAAGTGTATTCACGGAAGTGAGAATCTGTCAATCACTCCCTCTGTTACTTTCCCAGACTTGATTTGTCTCTCCAATCTGATCTTACACAAGGGAACACTAAATTTCTGATTCTCTGTTCCACAAATTACCACTCTCTTGGGTAACATGTCAGAAAGAGTTCAAATGCGTTCAACTGTTACAATTAGAGACTGATAAGATCACGTATTTCTCAAAATTGTAGTTTCTTTCCCTTCCAGGCCTCTTCCCCTACTCTTTCTGTGTAAACTTTACCAACCGATGTGAAGTTTTTCTCGAGATCAGGCACTAACTCTAAACCCAGCCCCTGCTGAGGCTGTGCACTCTCCCGCAGCTCCTCGCCTTTTCTTGGATTTCCTTTATTACGTGAACTAATGCCACTGGCTCAGTCTCTCTTCCCACATCTTATCCGATAGTGCCTTTCTTCCAAGACCAGGATTGTGACTTTACCTTTCCCAATTTACCACATGGAAACATATGAGGTCTTAAGCCTCATTTTCGCCACCTTGTGCTTCCCATTATCACCCATTGTGCTATACTTTTTGATTTGTAGTGTAGGATCTCCCCTTCTCCCAATTTCTGTACCTCATGGAATGAAATACCTGCTGGAAGTTAAACCTTGCGCTCCGCACCAATGCATATTCATGTTCTACCTCTGCCGCTATTCTCATGTCTTGAACTTTCTGTTCATGCACATCGAGTCATAGAGCTGTACAACACGGAAACAGACCATTCAGTCCTACTTGTCCATACTGACCAGATGTCCCAACCTAATCGAGTTTCACTTGCCAGCACTTGGCCTATATCCCTCTAAACCATTCCTATTCAGATACCCATCCAAATGCCTTTTAAATGTAGCAATTGTAGCCCTTAGGTCCGTTTTATATCTTTCCCCTCTCACCCCAAATCTATGCCTTCTAGTTCTGGACTCCCCAACCCTTGGGAAAAGACTTTGTCTATTTATCCTGTTCACAACCCTCATGATTTTATGAACCTCTTCAACTGTTACAATTAGAGACTGATAAGATCACGTATTTCTCAAAATTGTAGTTTCTTTCCCTTCCAGGCCTCTTCCCCTACTCTTCCTGTGTAAACTTTACCAACCGATGTGAAGTTTTTCTCGAGATCAGGCACTAACTCTAAACCCAGCCCCTGCTGAGGCTGTGCACTCTCCGCAGCTCCTCGCCTTTTCTTGGATTTCCTTTATTACGTGAACTAATGCCACTGGCTCAGTCTCTCTTACCACATCTTATCCGATAGTGCCTTTCTTCAACGACCAGGATTGTGACTTTACCTTTCCCAACTTACCACATGGAAACATATGAGGTCTTAAACCTCATTTTCGCCACCTTGTGCTTCCATTATCACCCATTGTGCTATACTTTTTGATTTGTAGTGTAGGATCTCCCCTTCTCCCAATTTCTGTACCTCATGGAATGAAATACCTACTGGAAGTTAAACCTTGCGCTCCACACCAATGCATATTCATGTTCTACCTCTGCCGCTATTCTCATGTCTTGAACTTTCTGTTCATGCACATCGAGTCATAGAGCTGTACAACACGGAAACAGACCATTCAGTCCTACTTGTCCATACTGACCAGATGTCCCAACCTAATCGAGTTCCACTTGCCAGCACTTGGCCTATATCCCTCTAAACTATTCCTATTCAGATACCCATCCAAATGCCTTTTAAATATAGCAATTGTTGCCCTTAGGTCCGTTTTATATCTTTCCCCTCTCACCCCAAATCTATGCCTTCTAGTTCTGGACTCCCCAACACTTGGGAAAAGACTTTGTCTATTTATCCTGTTCACACCCCTCATGATTTTATGAACCTCTTAGAGATCACCCTCAAATTCCAATGCTCCAGAGAAAACCAGCCAATTCAATTTCTCCCTATCGCTCAAATTGTCCAGCCCTAGCAGCATGCAAACTTACAAACTTAATGATCTCGGACTAAGCCCCTCTTGCTGCAACCGGATCCTCAGTTTCCTGACCTACAGGCCACAATCAGTGAAGATTGGGGATAATATTTCATCGTCACTAACACTCAACACTGGAGCCCCCCAGGAGCGCGTACTCAGCCTCCTACTGTACTCACTGTATAGCCATTGCTGCGTCATCAAATACCAGACTAATGCCACGTACAAGTTCGCAGATGACACCACCATAGTTGGTCGAATCTCATGGCAACGAAACAGACAAAAAACGGGAGGTGGAAGACCTGGAAAAGTGATGCACTAAGAACAACCTAGCTCACAATGCCAGCAAAACCAAGGAACACATTATTGACTTTCGGCAGGATGTTACTCATGCCCCCCTACACATTAACAGCACAGAAGTGGAATATGTGGAGAGTGTCAAGCTCCTAGGAGTGATCATCCACAACAAGCTTTCTTGGACTCTTCATGTGGACAAACTGGTTACAAAGGCCCAACAATTTCTCTTCTTCATCAGGCAGCTGAGGAAATTTAGCATGCCAACTTTTATAGAGAGAATTTTGTCTGGATGTATCACTACCTGGTATAGCAACTGTACCATTCAAGGTCGGAGACAGTTACAGAGAGTAGAGAACTCGGCCCGTTCAATCACAAAAGACAATCTCCCATCTATAGAATGCATCGACCAGGCCTGCTGTCGAGGAAAGGCATTCTCAACGATCCATCTCACCCTCGCAATGATTTTTCTACAACCTCGACCATCAGGGAGAAAGTACAGAAGCCTGAACACACGCACCAGCCGGTTTTGCAATAGTTCCTACCCTACTGTTGTTAGAGTACTGAATGGACTCCAAAATTCTTAATATTCACCAGTACCCATGTTTTTGTTTTTGCCGCTGCTTACCTATTATTTACTATCTATGTTATTTAACTATGTGATCTGCCTTTATTGCTCACAAGACAAAGCTTTTCACTGTGTCTCGGTACATGTCACAAGAAATTCAATTCAATTCAATCCTTGTCAATCTTTTCTAAAATCTTTCAATTTCACAACATCCTTCTGATTGGAAGGAGACCAGAATTGCACTCAATGTTATTCCTATCATCTCATGTTTTTAAGGTTTTTAAACTCTTCCAGCAGAATAATCTCTTTTAGAGTTTCATATATCGTATCTATCACTATGGCCTGCACCCACCTATCAAAATTATCTTGATTTATTCTTTTGAATTCAATACAAGTCTGACCTGGTTTCTTCTTTATCTGTCTGAATCGCTGTCTATCCGTTTCTGGTAACAATTCATAAGCACTCAAAATAGCCTTTTTGACATTTGCATAATCTCTTGCCCCCTCATTTGACAGCACTGCATCTGCCTACCAGCTTTGTCTGAATAAGCCTTACCACAATGTCACTCTGGCCACTGCCTCTGCCGAGCCAGTTCTTCAAGTGAAATAAAGAAAACTTCAACATCTTTCACATCAAATTGTGCGAATGTTTTAACATATTTGCAAACATCACTACTTCCTCTCTTCGTCTCCATCCTGTTAACTTGACTTTCCTGAATAATTCACACTTTCTTTTGTTCTGTTTAGCTTTGGTATGGAACGTTGGATCAGTGGGATGCACGGCTGCCTTACAGTGCCTGGAACCCTGGTTCAATTCTAGTCTAGAGTGATTGTCTGTGTGGAGTTTGTGCATTCTCCCTCTGTCTGTATGGGTTTTCTCCCACGCTCCAAAGTTGTGCCATTTAGGTGAGGTGGCCATGCCAGATTGCCCATAGTGTTCAGGGAAATTTAGATAAGGTAGGCCGAATGGGTCTGTGTGGGTCACACTTCGGAGGATTGGTGTGGACTTGATGGGCCGAAGGGCCTGTACCAACACTGTAGGGATTTTAGATTTTCTTTCTCTTTCTTCTCTCATTGCGGTTCTTTCCCATTCTTTATCTTTTCCCTCCTCTTGCCTCAATTGCAATTTATTTTTTCCTCACTGTACTGCACTTATCTGTTCTCTGATACACCTAAGTGCTTGACCAACTCCATTGCAACTTCAGCTTTCTTTCTTTCCCTGGTTAAACCCAATTCTAACCTATTTCGTAATTCTAAATGTAGGTTGTTTCTCTGTCTTTCTAAACTTTCTTTGCAAATTTGGGAAGTATCTTCAAAGCCCAGAGCCTCTTTAGCAATGTTAACAGCCATTTCCCTCACTTTTCATTTAACCAAAATTTTAATAATTCTTTCCTTTTATTTTATTTGAAGACCTAGGGCACTAATCGGCAAGTGTTTAAGTCTACTGGAATCCTTTGGACCACAAATTTATTCAAATCTGTCCAAATCTCAAACTTGATCTATCTAAACCAGTCTAAATCTCAGACCCGACCCTCCAAATGGTGTAGGATAGAAAAGCTTCAGATTGGTTCCACAGGTCGGCGCAACATCGAGGGTCGAAGGGCCTGTACTGTGCTGAAATGTCCTATGTTCAAACTATTGTCTGAGGCAAGGATCTCTGGACTGTAAAATAACTTCTGTAAAATACATAAATTAAAACTAAATGTTCTGTTTTTTTCTTTTGTTTTTAAATCGATCACTCTTTCCTCATTCACTCAATAAGTGATCGTTTCGCACTCAACAATCAACAACATCTGTTCACTTCCATTTAATCACTCAGCCTAAACTGTTCAATATATAATGACGCTGCCAAATGTATTCAGAGGTGAACCGTTCTGTTAATTTAATCGAAACACACCGAAAAGTTCGCATCACTTCGCAATTTGTTAAAATATTAGTGATAGATAACTCCCATCCTCCACTATTTAAAGAAAGTAACATCAATTTATATTTAACCCGAAAAGTAAACATTAAACAACAACTATTGACAACACTAAGCCCTACTTTCTGTTAACTATTTATTACCTCCCTCCAACTCCATTGCAATTTGTTGTTCAGGAAGACACATAGTAAAATAACATCAATTTACTTTCAATGCAACACAGACACCTTTCCGTTGTCTGTGACTTCACTCTTCCGGTTGCTGAATTCCCTAGATTGTCTTCTTGATTTTACTGCGAGAATGTTTCCTATGAAAAGGTAACTTAGATAGGGACTGTTTCCTAATTTCTTGGATCTATCTCAATAGCAGTTGCTCTGTTTCTACTTTTCACAATGTCCAAATTTTATATGGCCAACACTGGATCATTTCATTGCTTCGATGTTGACAAAACAATAAATTCAAACTCAATTGGGTTTTAGTACCCTGCAGCATTGATTGGTTAAATTCGAATTGTTGTCAAAACAACAACCAAGACTCAGGTGTCCATTTCACAAGCAAATGTTATATATTTTCAATCTTCTAGGACCGTCTGGGACTGCCATCTATTCACATGTACAAGTATTTGTAATCTCTCAGTTCAGAACAGCATTCACTCACTCTTAAAGGTACAGTACATGCCTTCAGCTTCATAACACTTTATAAACGTATTGTTTTGGCAGCACAATTTTAAATATAAAAGAACAGTTTTGGCAAGGTGATTTTAAATGTTAATAAGCAGTCTTGGTAGAGTGAATACACACACATGCATACACACATATACATATAAATAAATATACGCATATGAATGCACAGACTTGACATACTAACTATATATAAATGAACACAATTGGCAGCGTGATTATATAAATTGAACAGTTTAGTCAGAGTGATTAAATGGAAGTGAACAGACTTTGTTGATTG
>NC_057755.1:2985285-3006690 GCF_004010195.1 Chiloscyllium plagiosum | reverse complement strand
AAAAAACAGAACATTTAGTTTTAATTTGATGTTAGTTTACAGTATAGAGATCCTTGCCTCAGACAATAGTTTGAACATAGAACATTCCAGCGCAGTACAGGCCCTTCGACCCTTGATGTTGCGCCGACCTGTGGAACCAATCTGAAGCTTTTCTATCCTACACTATTCCATTTTCATCCATATGTTTATCCAATGATCACTTAAGTGCCTTTAAAGTTGCCAAATCTGCTACAGTTGCAGGCAGGGCGTTCCAAGCCCCTACTACTCTCTGAGTAAAAAAAAACCACCTCTGACATCTCTCCTCATATCTATCACCCTTCAATTTAAAGCTATGTTCCCTCGTACTAGCCATCACCATCCGAGGAAAAAGGCTCTAACTGTGCATCCTATCTAACTCTCTGATTATCTTTTGTATGTCTCAATGAAGTCGCCTCTCAACCTTCTTCTCCCTAACGAAAACAGAATCAAGAATCTCAGCCTTTCCTCATAAGTCCTCCCTCCACAATAGGCAACATCCTAGTAAATCGCCTCTGAACCCTTTCCAAAGCTTCCAATTCTTCCAATTCTTGCAACATGACCTCATGGCTCCGAAACTCAATCCCTCTAATAATAAAAGCTAACACACCGTATGCCTTCGTAACAACCCTATCAACCTGGTGGCAACTTTCAGTGGTCTGTGTATATGAACACTGAGATCGCTCTGCTCATCTGCATTCCCAAGAATTTTACAATTATCCCATAACTATTTATTCCTGTCGCTCCTTCCAAACTGAATCACTTCCCACCTTTCCACATTAAACTCCATTTGCCACCTCTCAGCCCAGTTCTGCAGCTTATCTATGTTCCTCTGTATTCTGCAACATCCTTCAGCACATTCCACAACACCACCTAACTTCTTCTCTTCTGTAAATTTACTAACCCATCCTTCTATGCCCTCATCCAGGTCATTTATAGAAATGACAAACAACAGTGGACTCAAAACAGATCCTTGCTGTACCCCACGAGTAACTGAACTCTTGGATGAATATTTCCCATCAACCACTACCCTCTGTCTTCTTTCAGCTAGCCAATTTCTGATCCAAATCACTAAATCACACTCAATCCCATGCCTCCATATTTTGTGCAATAGCCTACCATGGGGGACCTTATCGAGCGACTTACTGAAATCCAAATCAATTGCTTTACTCCCATCCACCAGTCTGTACTCAAAGAACTCAATATGGTTTGTAAGGCACAAAACCGTGTTGACGATCCCTGATCAACTTATTCCTCTCCAGATGATTATAATCCTATCTCTTATAACATTTCCAACACTTTACACACGACCGAAGTATGGTATATTAGTCTATCGTTACCTGGATTGATCCAACTTCCCTACTTGTTCAAGGGAACAACATTTGCTATCCTCCAGTATTCTGGCACTATTCCTGTGGACAATGATGACATAATGATTAAAGCCAAAGGCTCTGCAATATCCTCCCTGGCTTCTCAGAGAATCCTAAGATATATTGCATCCAGCCCAGGGGACTTATCTATATTCACACTTTCGAGAAGTGCAAACACCTCCTCCTTTTGAACCTCAATACCGTTTAATCTAAAAGCCTGTATCTCAGTATTCGCTTGACAATATGGTTTTCTTTTTCAGTGCGAATGCCAGCAAAAGATAATCATTTAGCACTTTACCTATCTCCTCGGACTCCATGCACAATTTCCCACTACTGCCCTTGATTGGCTGTCATCTTACTCCAGTCATTCTATGCTTAGGGGTTTTCCTTTGATTCTACTAGCCAATGAATTCTCATGTCTCGCCCTGGCTCTTCTTGGTTCTCTCCTTAGGTCTTTCCTGGCTAACTTTTAACCCTCAAGCAGCCTAACTGAGCCTTCACATCTCATCCTAACAAAAGTCTTCTTCTTCCTTTTGACAAGAGATTCAACTTCCTTAGGAAATCACGGCTCCCGCACTCGACAACTTCCTCCCTGCCTGACAGGTAGATACCTATCAAGAACACGCAGTAGCTGTTCCTTGAATAAGCACCACATTTCAATTGTGCCCATCTCCTGCAATTTCCTTCCACATCCTATGCATGTTAAATCTTGCCTAATCACATCATAATTGCCTTTTCCCTCCAGCTGTAACTCTTCCATGTGGTATATCCCTTTCCATCGCAAAGTAAATGTAACCGGACTGTGATCACTGTCACCAAAGTGCTTACGTACCTGAAACAAGCAACACAGGCACCCACTCATGCAGACACACGAACATACATACATGCATACACCCACATCTTCACACAACCACCTTTACACCCGCTCACACAGGCACACGCACATACAGTAGACAAAAACATGTCGTGGATAGCGGGAAAGATAGAGAAGGATGTTTTGTGGTTCCTCTTCACATGGAAGATGAGATGATTGCGTTGGTTCTTTGCTGCTCAGATAGTTGCTTCCCAGTCTTCCTTCTCTGGGGGCTCTCAGTGATTTACAAGAGACATACGGACTGGGTCACGCTTATAAACAGTCTCTAACAGTCTAATTAAAAGGCCGAGCTCACAGGAACTGCTGAAGAAGCAATAAACCAAGTTTCTTCAGCCTTGAAGAGGCTTTTACAGCAGAGAACAGAGAGAGCTCTGAGCAGGTGGATTTCTGAAGATTTCTCTGTATCTGGTTCATAGCCCGAAGCTGTTCAGCTGTCTGAGAACCAATCACATTGCTACTGGCAGGCTGAAGGCTGTCTCATTGAGAATTGGTCACATGTTCACAAACCAATCAGTTACCTGCTGCAAACCAAAACACCATCTGTAAATAGGTCCACAACCACACTTCAATCACTGGGTCGCTCTCAACATCTGGTGAATTGCTTTCAGATCATGTAACAATTCTCCACTTCCTTGTTTATAAAGTGTCTCTTTTCTCATTTTTAAGGACATAATTAAATTCCAGATTTTTTTTCGAATGTTATCATTATATGCCTTAGAATCATGAAATGCAATTTCAAAAATACATTTCTTTACGAAATAAATGATGCACAAAAAGTAAAACACAAGATTACAATCCACTTATTCTTCCTCCCCTCTTACAATGTTGTGCAATTCGAACATTCCTTAAACCATTCCCTTATGCCAGCATTTAACACTTTGGACAATACATCAGCAATTACGTTCATTGTTGCAGCGATGTTCACAATCTTTACATTCAGTGGTTTCAACAAAAGACTCCATCAGAATAGTCCTGCATTCTTTATTTGAAACTTTTCAATGAAGGCGAGTGAATTATGTTTAGGGAAACTTAGCATTTCACTGTTCCTTGTTGGACAGACTTTAAAGTGTTGAAGAGCCAACAACTCTCCCAAATCCCCCTTTTCTGTTAGAGAGTATTTTTTCCAACGACTGGCATAGCTTCTCAGAGAAGTGCCCTATGGTTTTCTCTATACCTGATTCACCATCCTGGAACAAGACAGTACACAGCTCCAAGTCACCAGCATCACCTGTCATTTTGAAAAGTCTGGAAAAATCAGGGGTGGCCAACATTGGTTCATTTCTTTCCATTTGTATTCATCCTTTCAAAGGCAGCCTTGTGTTCTGTGAACAAGACAACATTTTACTTGTTTCCTTCACAAAATTGTTAAAGGCACAGCTATCCAGGTATAATTATGCATAAATTTCCAGTAAACTCACACATTTCTATAAATCTACTAATTTCTCATTCAGTTTCAGCAACTACGAATTCTAATAGAATCTTCACTTTTACTATCCTGAGCAATATGCTTGTGTGTGTGTTTGTATATATATGTGTGTTTGTGAATGTCTGTGTGTGTCTGTGTCTACGTGTATGGGTATCTGTGAGTGTGCACGCATGTGTGTGTTTGTGTGTGTCTCTCTGTGTTGTCTCTGCATGTGTCTCTGTACATATGTGTGTGTGTCTGTATTTGAGCGTTTCTGTCTCTATAGTTGTGAGAGTGACCATCTCGGTGTGTCTGTCGGTATATGTGTGTTTGTTAGTAAATATTAGAGTCTGTATTACAATGTATTTTTATTAGTATGTATATCTGTGTGTGTGTGCATCTATCTCTATGTGCTTTTTTCTGTTGTGTGTTAATGTAACAGTCTGTATCTGTATTTGTGTCTGTATCTCTGTGTCTGTATCTCTGTGTAATGTGTTCTCTGTTATTCTGGGGTGAACTCATTGACATGGCATCAAATCACTTCCTCTGTCTGCCCCTCTTTTGTTTAAGGTGATACAATGTTAATGCTCATGTTGATGTGTGTCTCTATGTGTGTGATTGGAGGTGTGTGCTCGTGTGTGTGTCTGTGTGTTCATCTCTGCCTGCAATCGGAATCACTTTGTCCAAATGCAGGTTTGAACGAATTAATTAAAATGTGTTAAATCAAATGCTCAAAGTTCTGTCTCTTTTAATGTCTGTTCCTCTTCTGTTTAACGTGATACAAAACCACCCTCTGCTGGATTCGCCATACCACTGCATAAACATCAGATTTGTTTTGAAGAAAACAATCTGTGTTTGCCTCATAATACACGATTGTTTCATTCTTCAAAAAATGACTTTGGAGATATGGAGAAATTTTTCCCGATCCCTTGTGAGGTTGTCCAGGGCATATGTGGATAAAGAGGTGGACATGCCCAATGCTGATCCATTTCCCTTTACCTTTAACTCCTTTCTAACTTAGAAGCTGTGAGAGCACGTCAGAAAATATTGTAAGCTGCAGAAATTGAAGTAAAATTCACCCTACTCCCCAATGAATAGCTCACACGAAGTTACATGCATACAATATCAGTGGAAATACTGTATTTAAGTGTATAGTCAGAAATACTGCACAAAAACAAATTACACTTTGCAGAGGGAGCACAACACTTCTCCACACGAGCATGTTCAAAACTGAGGAATCTCAATCCAGTTGCAACCTTCTCCAAACCGGACTTGTGTGTGCACGTGTGTGTATGTTGTGGGGGGGGGGGGGGTGATGTCTATACGTGTGTTGTGTCTGTCTGTCTGTATGGATATGCACGTGTGTTGCACGTTTCTGTGTTTGTTTGTGTGTGCGTGTGTATCTGTCTGTCGGTCGGTCAGTCTGCGTGACTGTCAGTCCGT
Source organism: Chiloscyllium plagiosum (assembly GCF_004010195.1). Taxonomy (NCBI): domain Eukaryota; kingdom Metazoa; phylum Chordata; class Chondrichthyes; order Orectolobiformes; family Hemiscylliidae; genus Chiloscyllium; species Chiloscyllium plagiosum. Next base: position 3,001,583 of record NC_057755.1, on the reverse strand, counting down.
GAGTATGTTTCTGTCTGTGTCTGTGGAGAAAGTCAGGGCTGCAAATGCTGGAGATCAGAATTGAAAAGGCAGCACCCGAGGATCAGGAGAATCAACATTTTAGGCAGAAGCTTTTCATGATGAAAAGCTTATACTTGAAACGTCGATTCTTCTGCTCCTCGGATGCTACCTGACTGGCTGTGCTTTTCCAGCACCACACGTTTCGACTCTGTGTCTCTGTGTGTCTTTGAGTGTTTGTGTGTTGATGATGCTGTTAGTTTAGGTTATGTAGTGAGCTGCTGCCGTCTCTTTCTCTCTCTCTGACCGAATCCTTGAGGGAATAAATCCTCCACAGTACCACATGCAGTGGCATGGGGAGGACAGTAGAGGGTAGTGTTGTATTTTTTTAAATGGAGAGAGATTTATGGCACGGTTTTGCATATTCACTCCATGACAGGAAATACTGTACATGTTTGAGGGCGGCAATGGTGTAGCAGCCCATTGGAATTTGTAAGTTTGATGTTAAAAATAGGGAGCCCAGCTTTTGTTATTATTCGTAAGTTTTAATTATTCATAAATAAGAACTTAATGATACTAGATATTTTACTTTGTTACTGAACTTTTCTCTGAACCTAGACAATGTTGCTGCATAAATAACCTTCAAGTCATTATCTGGGCCAACATGGCATCTATTCTTAAAGTTCACTTGAGAATGTAACTTTATGAAAGTTCTGGAGTATACATATGAAAGTGCTGAAACCGACATGCCCATTCTAAAAGATGAGAGACTTAACAAACAATGCAGGTCCATTTCAATATATAATTTCAGTTACATTACACTGTAAACCTTTGCAATAAATTCTGTGTCTTATGATTCTGTTACACAGCTACCTGATGAAGGAGCAGTGTTATGAAAGCTAGTGCTTCCAAATAAACCTATTGGACTATAACCCAGTGTTGTGTGATTTGGAACTTTGCATTAATAAATGTTTGGTGGGTGTGTTCTGATAACATCATATGATCACCTGCCACAATTTCTCACATTGAAACAGCTCATAATTGGCTGTTTATGACATTAGTATGGTGTCTTTTGACTGTTACTGAGCAGCGAGATCATGTATGTAAAAGACAAACATTTTCTGATTAACTATTCCATTTAATTTCACCAAGCACTCGGAAGGATTTGACTGTGATGGAGGCTCACAAAAAGTTCCAAGCTGACAGGAATTACCCAGTAGAAGATTCCATTTTCCCGGAAAATTCATTTGGAGTGTGCTGTGATGGGAAATCCTCAGGTTCCCAGCTCAACTCTCTCCCTGCACTAGGAGAAGGACTGTCTGTCAGAAATGTGAAGGAATACTCCCCACTTGCCTGGAGGGGTGCAGCTCCAACAACACTCAAGTAGCTTGACACCATCCAGGACAGAGCAGCCAGTTAATTAGCAGCACATTCACAAACATCCATTCCCTCCACCTCCGACACACAGTGGCAGCGGTATGTATCATCTACAAGACACACTGCAGAAATTCACCAAAGATCCACAGAAAGCACCTTCCAAGCCTGTGACCGCTTCCATCTGGAAGGACAAGTGCTGCTGATAGCTGGGAACACCACCCCCTGCAAGGTCTCCGCCAAGTCCCTCATCATCTTGAGTTGAAAATATAGCGTCATTCCTTCACTGTCGCATTGTGGACAGCAGTGGTTGAGGAAGGCAGCTAAGCACCACCTTCTCAAGAGGCAACTAGGGACGGTAGTAGATGCTGACTCCGCTAGCAAGGCTGACATCCCACGAGTGACTACTTTTAAAACATTGTTTCATGCTCTGGAAACAATAGGACCCTGCTGTGGTGTTCACTGAGGAGTTTTAATTATATATAACACAAGGAAATCGTGTAAGCAAGTATTTTACTGCTTTACTGATCTTCGCTCTGAACAATAGACAATAGGTGCAGGAGTAGGCCATTCTGCCCTTCGAGCCTGCACCACCATTCATTATGATCATGGCTGATCATCCTCAATCAGTATCCTGTTCCCGTCTTCTCTCCATAATCCTTGATTCCACTATCCTTGAGAGCTCTATCCAACTCTTTCTTAAACGAATCCAGAGACAGGGCCTCCACTGCCATCTGGGGCAGAACATTCCACACACCCACCACTCTCTGGACAATGTTGTTGCATAAATAAATGCGTTTGTGCAACAACTTAGTCTCCGCAGCATGTGACCAACTTTGCTGAAGTGATATAGAAAACCAGAGTAAATGTCAGGATTGATTCCTTGAATGACATAATATACGAAATCCTGCACAGCAATTGACCACAGGAGGATGAAGCTCCCAGAGATGGTCAACAGCAAAATCACAGATTTCCTCTTGCTCTCCATCTCTGGGTCTCTGTGATTCTCTCCTTTGCTCTCACCCTTCAGCTTCTTCCGGATTCGACTGGCCATTAAAATGCGTCTGACTGTCAGAGAATTGAGTGACAGAATGAAAGCGAATGGTAGTAAAGGACTTAAAACCATATCAAGCCCATCTAATGCCACCCACCAAAGTCTCAGAAAAGTAGCTTGATTTTGTTCTACAGCGGAATGGCACGTTGTTGATTATGCCCCGAGGCTCATATTGAAAATAAAAGGGGATGTTTTTCAAACAGAACAGGGTGCAGGTTGTTGCTAGCACCACAGTCGCAATATTTTCAGTGCAATATTTTGTAACAAATGATCACAAATCGGGCAAAGGAGAAAGTGACAGTGAACCAGACAGAGCAGTCCCTGCTGTACGTAACAGGACCCCAGTAACACTACACACAGGAGTGATGTTCAGGAAATACCATGGGTAATAATAAGTGCGAAATCGTTTCACTATAATGCCAATGATAATGACCAGGAGATCAGCAGCTGCCATTACCACCAGGTAGCGATTGGAAAAGGGGGAACACCGCACCTTCCCCATGAAAGGATAGCAATTGACAGCAAATTAACTGTGGAAGCAAAATGGGAAAATATATGGTGAATTACTGATAAGAACATACTCCTGACTATTTCAGACCGCAACAATATGACTTTCCCACCAAAACCCAGCAGACTGTGTGAGTGGAAATGGTCAGGGTTGAGTGAGTTTGAATTTAAACACTTTCACACCCACCTGAGATTGTCCTCCAAACTAGTGACTCCGGAGATTATGGAGTTTGGGCAGAGACTGAGCTCACAGTCCCTCCGAGGAGAGCAGAGGGAAGTCTGTGACTTTGCTTGGTTTGCATGGGCACTATCTGAATGTGTGTAATAGATTCTTCCAGTTCTCAGTTCCAACTCTGGCAGGTGCAGAATCGCATCAGATACCTAACCCACAACTCAGTCACAGAATTGGAGTATGGACGATAAATAAATCAATCTCACATCTTCTCCGTGGATCAGGTCATCTCCTGCTCTTAGTATTGGACCAAGTCCTGCTCGGAGCCACAACAGGACCAGGAAATAGGTAATATTTTTGCCACCTTGGAGTGCAGGTTCATAGTTCCTTGAATGTGGAGTTGCAGGTAGATATGACAGTGAAGTAGGCATTGGAGTTGGGAGGTCATGTTGTGGTTGTACAGGACGTTGGTTAAGCCACTTCTGGAATACTGTATTCTGTACTGGTCTCTCTGCTATAGGAAGGATGCTGTGATAACTTGAAAGGTTTCAGAAAAAAATAACAAAGATATTGCCAGGGATGGAATATTTGAGCTATGGAGAGAGGCTGAACAGGCTGGAGCCATTTTCCCTGGAGCGTCGGAGGCTAAGGGGTGACCTTATAGAGGTTAAAAGAATGAGAGGGGCATGGATAGGATAAATAGACAAGGTCTTTTCCCTGGGGAGGGGGAGTCCAAGATTAGAAGGTATAGGTTCAGGGGAAGAGGAGAAATATTTAAAAGGAACCTATGGGGAAACTTTTTCATGCAGAGCGTGTCACGTGTATGGAATAAATGCCATAGGAAATAGTGGAGGCTGGTACTATTACAACATTTAAAAGGCATCTGGATGGGTATATGAATAAGAAGAGTTTGGAGGGAATTGAGCCAAGTTCTGGCAACTAGGACACACACACACACACACACACACACACACTCGCTCACACTCGCTCGCACACACACTCACACAAACACACACGAGCTCACACACACACACTCACAAACACACTCGCTTACACAGACTCTCACACAAACACACACTCACTCACACACACACAAACACATACTCGCTCACGCATACACACACACACACACACACACACACTCACTCACACACATAGTGTCCAGAGTCAAAGAGTGTGGTGCTGGAAATGTATAGCAGGCCAGACAGCATCCGAGGAGCCCGAAAGTCGACATTTCGAGCATAAGGTCTTCGTCACCACATTCCTGATGAAGAGTGTATGTGGCTCCTCGGATGCTGCCTGACTGGCTGTGTTTTTCCAGCACCACAATCTTTGATTCTGATCCCCAGCATCAGGAATCCTCACTTTCCCAACACACCGTGACTATGCTGTCACTTTATAAAGGTTACATCCTTCTGGGTCTTTGGGAAGAGAGGTTGTACTGGCAGAGGTGCCGAAGAGTCTCGGGTGCTATATGCTAAAAGTTAAAACAGTTGAAATGGAAGCGGAGTAGCTGATTCTCTCAGTTCAGGGTTTCTGGTTTTTTGTAACTGCAGCAGTTAGAGGATGGTTTGAGTACCAGAAGGGTTCAAAGCTTCAGTAAATGATTCCTGACTGATTCTCTCTGAAACCTCTCTCTGGATCCATTCCCTCCTGCTTGTAAGAATCTGTGTTTGAATTTACCTTTTTGCCAAAGAGTCTGTTTATGGGAGGTTACTCGATTGGAATAGTCAATTAGTTACGTATCAGGTTGGTTAACTTTTTCAATAGTTAAGTTGTTCTGTATTCTGCGTTTCTTTGTTCATGTTTCAACTTTTGGGTTTAAATAAATTGCTTAAAGCCGGGTGCTTTGACCAGCTGCATCCGACCGGGAACACACACCTCACATCTGCCTTTAAAATAAGAAAAAGATAGGGTCTAGGCTAACTTCTTCAGTTATTTGGAAGGGTCTGGCCTGGTGCATAACAGATTGGAGGCTCTTGTGGGGATCATTCGATATTTCCAATTGGGTTTAGGATTGTTGGACTCAAATGCAGTGAGTGGTCGGTGTTAGTGTCTTTTGTTCTGAGTTCTCTGAAGCGATCCACAACTTGGCGTCCTGTCTACCCAATGTAGACGAGACTGCATCGGGTGCAATGGATCCAGGAGATGACGTGCGTGTAAGTACAGTGGATGTTGTGCATGCAAGTACGTCGCTGACAAGCTTACAGGTCGTTTCAGAGAATATCTTTTGAAAATTTGGGAATTGTTTCAGAGAACTTCTCTGGGAAACTTGCAGATTGTTTCAGAGAAGATCCCTGGGACACCAGCATCAACCAACCCCATCAACCCAAGGCTAAAAACTTTAGCTCCCCCTCCCACACCACCAACGACATGCACATCCTGGGCCTGCCCCATCACCAAACCTTAACCACCCAATGCCCGAAGGAAGAATGCCTCATCTTCCGCCTTGAGACCCTGAAACACACGGGATCAATGTGGATTTCACCAATTTTCTCATTTCCCTTCCCCCAACCTTATCCCAGTCCCAGGCCTGCAAATCAGCACCATCACCTTGAGCAGTCCTACTTCTGTCCATCTTCCTTCAGACCTATACACTCTACCCTCCCCTCCGACCTATCATTTCCACCCCACCTTCATCTACCAGCTACCTTCCCCCCTGCCCCACCCCCTCCCAGCACTCCGGCCCACAAGCCTCATTCCTGATGAATGGCTCTTGCCCCTAACTTTGACTCTTCTGCTCCTCAGATTCTGCCCGACCAGCTGTGCTTTTCCAGCACCACACTCTTGAATATGATCTCCAGTATTTGCAGTTCCCACTCTCCCCCACAAACCGACAGACAATGTTTCAGGAAGCTCAGGATGGACCCTGGTCAAAGATACATTAAACTTGAAAAAATCAAACAAAGGAATTTTGAGAAATGGATATGGACATTAAAAATCGATCAAACGTATGATACTCTTAGAGAGTTGATTATTTTGATGAAATTCAAAAATTCACTACGAGGTAATGAAAGCTAATGTGGAAAATCAGAGAGTTAAAACAGCAAGATTAGCAGCTACAATAGCTGGTGATTATGAGTTGGTTCATCAATTAAAGTATGGCTTCCAAATTTAGGGGGAATAGGTTTAAGGTGAGAGGAGAAAGGTATGAAAGGGACTTACGGGGTAACCTTTTCACATGGCGGGTGGTGGTGCATGGAATGAGCTGCCAGAGGAAACCATGGAGGATGGTATCATTGCAGCATTTAAAAGGCATCTGGATAGGAAGGGTTGAGAGGGATACGGATCAAATGCTGGCAAATGGGACGAGAGTTATGTGAGATATCTGGTCAGCACAGACAAGTTGGACCGAAGGGTCTGTCTCCAAGCTGGAGATCTCAATGACTTTATGACTGAATGTACTCAATGTCCAGACACCCGCTACACTCTGGGGGAGTGATTTCCACAGATTCATGATCCTTTGGGAAGTAATTCCTCCTCATCTCGGTCGAAGCTGTTTGTTTCCTTGGATAAGACTGTCTGCCGCGTGTGTAGACCTTATTGACTGCCTTCTTTCCTATCAACATACTTCCTTACCTATTAATAAGAGAATGTGAATATCAACAATGACAACAATTCAGGATCCTATTGATTACTTCCTTACCTATTAACACAAGATGATGTGAATAATCCAGTCACAGGCTCATGTGAACAATTCAGTCCTTTTTACAAGAAGATAGCAATCCCGAATCACTGTAAAGTTGAGAAATTCCTGGTTTGATAATGTAATAGCAATTAAATAGTGATGTGAAGAAATTTGTATCAGTCCTACCCAAACAAGATATAAAATATACCACTTACATGTAACGCTCAGAGTTACATCGAGAGGGTGCCACCACAAGAAGGCTATGAGACTCCTTTGGTGTCACCCAGAATCTCTCGCCAGCTATCCAGAAATAAAGATATCTTTCTCTTTAAACTGAAATTTGTGCCATCTGGAATTAAAAGTCCAATTTCTATTCCTGATCTCTAACCCAAATGGATTCAACATTTTGCTCCTGAGATCCTGTGTCATCTTTCCTGATCGCCCTAATTTCATCCTTAATTAAGAGCATGACCCCTACCTTCCTGGACCTTCCTGCCTATCCTACCGAATTACCTGATAGCCTTGGATATTTAATTCCCAGTCAACAGCACCCTGCAACCACGTTTCTGTAATGACAGGTAAGTCTTACCCTTTTGTACTGATTTGCACAACATGTTCATCACCTTTGTTGCGAATACTGAATTTAGAATTCATCCCGCTAATGAATCAAGGAAACAGAAATCCCCATCCACCGCCTGTGTCCAACTACATGAAAGAACACAATTAAAATTGTCAGACATAACCTGTCCTTGGAGAAAGTGAGGTCTGCAGATATTGCCGAGTCCGAGTCAAAAGGTGTGCAGCTGGAAAAGCATAAATAGTCAGAGAGCATCCGAGGAGCAGGAGAGTCGACATTTCGGGCATAAGGCCTACATCAGCAATGTTGACTGTCTAGCATTAAATTATTTTTCTCGAACTGCATAATAAACGTATCTTGTATTATGGCCTCCATCAGGTTTATTGCTGTTGATGTCAAACCAACAGGTCTGTAGTTCATTGGGTTATCCATTTCCCCTTTCTTGAACAATGGTTTCACACTTGCAAACTTCCAGACCCAGGATGAATCCTGTGTTCAGAGAAACCTGGAAAATATCTGACATCAACTGTCTGCAAATGTCTCCCTTACCTCCCTCAGCAATGGGATGAATGGGTCACATTGGGGCTCAGAGACTTCACTATCTTAAGTGCTGCCTGCCTTTTCAGCACCTCTTCATTATTGCTCACTGTACTGTCCAGATGCTCAACACTAACTCAGTAACGACAGAAGTGAAACATTCATTCAATGCCTCTGCCATATCCTCAGCTTCAGTGAGCAGCTCACCCTGCTTGTTCCTTTTGGACCCCACTCTATTCTTCAATGATCTTTTATGATTAATATGTCAATATGTTCTTACAACTGAAAGCTCATTGATCAACATTTCCTGAAGGATTATTCCCAATGCAGTGATCAGTCTAGATGGACAGTGAGAATAACAGGGAGGTCTGTGATGTATCTGAATGGACAGTGATAGTTCGAGTGTCTACAGTCTATGACGGTTCTGCATTATGTGGAGCTGCTGTTTTGATGATGGATGTGTGTCTGTCAGTCTAATGGGAAGGTTTGGTTGTGACTTTTATTATTGGGATGAGTGTAAGAGTCTGTTTGTAAGATAGGTCTGTTCTTCCCAATGAACTACATCAGTTTGAGAATTGACATCATGTGATGTGATTTTAATCATTTAAATGATGACGTGAATTTGACTTTGATTAAATGCAGAAAGTGAATCTGTTTATGGTGTTGAAGTAATGTGAACTGCTGAATTGGTTTACTGTTACATTACGCAGTTGTAAGCTGCACAGATAGTGGCCTGGTGATATTATCACTGGGCTACTCATGAGAGCTCGATATTAATATTCTATGGGTGTGGGTTTGATTTCTTATTTTCAAAACAATTTAAAACAAATGAATATTTCGACAGATACAGCAATTCAATATTATATGACTTCTTAAAGTGAATTTAAGTCTTTAAAATACAATTTTCAAATCAAATATAAATGTCTGAATCACAATTTCTTTAATCAAGACAATCATTTTATGTTTGGAACTCCAGAAAACAAGACACAAACATTCAAACGCCCACAAACAAATGTGCAAACAAACCAGACAACAATGAGTTACATTTTCTACAGGCTGAAAGGAAACAAACAGAGCTAAGTCTCTGCTCTGCTCTCTCTCTCTCTCTTTCTCTTTCTCTCTCTCTCACCGACACACATATTCTCTAACTTTTTCCTCTTTTACTATTAAATTCAGGACAAGTTAGTAATGCCTTTTCAGTAGTCTGCGCTTCGGGAAAATATACAAATGGAATTTATGTAACTCTATCTCCAAACACAAAAGTTTCTTCTCAAATTTATATTGATACACTTTTTTTTCAATTACATATGTATATCGTCGGGACCCACAACTTTTAACTTATGTTCCTATGAGTCCAAGGAACTCAGTCCCTACAAATATTTCTCTCAGCAATCTGCCTTCAATGAACAGAATCCACAACTTCTCAATCATTTCCTTTTTAACCAATTGATCACCGAGTCAGTGTCCCGTCAGTATTCCGTTTCGGAACCCGAACCACCTATTCTATAGAGATCCTAAAGTCTTTAAACCAAATTTCTGTCTCATGGATCAAATCGCTTTTTCTCTTCCAACAGCTACAAATTTCCTTCTCCAAATGACACACTTTACTGTCCCTTTTGGACCTGTAAGGAGAGTCCCCTACTTCAGTTTTTAACCTTTTCAGAACCAACTCTTTCAAAGACTGATTCTTTTTGGGCTAGACTTTGACGATGAACAGCGAGGGGTTGAGTCAGCCGTGACTTGAATGAGAGGAAAACCACACAGTGTAAACACTGATGTCTGGCCAGCCGATTCCTCGACACTCAATAGCGGAGGGCTCAAGGCTGTTACGCCACTGTCCATAATCGGTCTGTACTGAATGGAGTCATAACACCAGATGAAGATCTGAACCATACGGGGGAGCTCTCTCGTTTCTCGGGGGAGCGATCGGTCAAAAAGCACACGCAATCGGTCTGACTGTTAAGACTTCACATTTTATTTCATATGCGGTCGAGTAGGAACGTCCAGAAACACAGAGGTTATGCACTGCCATATCCCTCAGAGAAACTGCACACATTGGCTTAACACAGTGGCATTTTTATTCTTTTCTTAAAGCAGAACATAAAACATGATTGGATAATATATTCAGACAATTACCAATCAATACCTGATATCATTTCATTGATAGTTGGTTGATCCAATAATCAAATTTAGGTCATAACGGTGAGATCTAACCGTCTTCCGCAATTTCATAAATGGACTTCCCTCCATCAAAGGGTCAGACATGAGGATGTTAACTAATGATTACATTGTGTTCAGCAGCATTTGCGACTACTCAGGTACTGAAGCACTCCATGTCCAAATGCAGTGAGCCTTGGACATTATGCAGGCTTGTAATGAAAAGTGGCAAATAACATACATGACACATAAATGCCAGATAAAGATCAACCCTAACAACAGAGAATCAAGCAGTCGTCCTCTGCTATTTAATGGGGTTACTGTTGCTGATTCCTCAACTACCACTATCTTGGGATTACAATTGACCAGAAACTGAACTGGACTATCCATTTAAAATGCAGTGGTGACAAGGCAGGCAAGAAGCTAGGCATACTGAAGGAAATATACCTGCAGTATATTTCTCACAGACTAACCCAGCAACAATCGAACAGAGTCAGGCTCATTTTCCCAACAACGTCCCAGACAACATTATAACCATCTCAGGGCAGGTTCTGTCCCACTGGTAGGACACAGCCAGCAGAGGGATCAGTCCCGTGGCATACAGTCAAGGGCGGGGGAGGGGAGAGCGTAGCTTGGAAGTGCTCAGCATTGATGTCTGTCCCCATGAAGCCTCATAGCATCAGGTTAAACACCGGCACAGAAACATTCTGCTGATTATCAATTACCACATCCCTCGAATTTCCCTGTTTGATCACAACACTGTAAGTGGAAAGGACAGAGAATGGTCTCTTAGTGGGAGGCTTCAGTGTCCATCACCAAGACAGGCTCAGCAGCACCACCTGCTGACTGAGCTGAGACAGTACAAAAGGCAGGTCACCAATCGGCCTGCCCCACGTTTTATGGACACTGCATCATGTAGTGTGGCACTATCTCTGTGTGAAATGGGGCAGACTTCAAACAGATCTACTAACTTATGACAAACTGTCCATGAAGTTCAGTGGGCCATTCTGCAGCATCAGAATCATTCCTTGCACAGAAAACATAGGCTATCTGCCTGACCTGTCTGACTGGATGGGTCAGTTATAGGGAGAGGTTGGATAGCCTGGGGCTTCTTTTTACTCTGGGGGACCAGAGACTGAGGGAAGAATTTATAGAGTTTCATAAAATCATGAGGGTCATGGATAGGGTAAATATCATAAAATCATGAGGGTCATGGATAGGGTAAATATCCAAGGCCTTCTCCAGAGTAACGGAGTACAAAACTAGAGGGCATAGGTTTAAACAGAGGGGAAAGATTTCAAAGTGACACGAGGGGCAATTCCTTCATGCAGTGGGTGATGTATGTGTGGAACAAAGACATTTGGATGAATACATGAGTAGGAAGGGTTTGGAGGCATATAGTTCAGGAGCAGCTGGTTGGGACCAGTTTAGATTGGAATTGTGTTCAGCTTGGACTGCATGCAACGAAGGGTCTGTTTCCATGCTGTATGACCCTATTACTCTCTGGTGGAAGCTGGTACAATTACAACATTGAAAAGGCATCTGGTTGAGTATCTGAATAGGAAGTCTTCAGACTGGTTCAATGAAGTGTACAAAAGCACATACAACCAGCAGAACTGAAAACCAATATATGAGGTTCCAACCTGGTGAAGCTACAAAACAGGACGACTTTTTTATGGAACAGGTGACTATCAGAGCTAAGCAATCACACAACCAATGAGACTCTGTTTTCTCACCACTGATTCTGTCAGACCTGCTATGTTACACCAGTAATTTCTGTTTTTGCATTGCATCTAAGTTCTGCAGATCTACGCTCTGGCACATTTACTCATAAAATATCGTGAACAATTAAACCACCGAGTGAGAAGGCTGCTCTCCAGTAACTAAACCGTCAGTTATGGGGGAGTCCAGGACATCAGTGCAAAAGATAAAGCTGAAGCATTTGCAACAACCTTCTAACCAAAAATACCAAGCATTTGATCCATGTCAGCCTCCTCCTGAGGCCCCCGTGTTTACAGATCCCAGTCTCCACCCAATTCAATTTACTCTCCCTGATGTTAGAGAATTACAGGAGACACTGGATACTGAACAGGTTGTGGGTTCTGACAACTTAAATATCGAAAAATTGTCTCCTGCCGAGTCAAAGTGTTCTGAAGCAGCAACAGCACTGGCATGGACCAAGAATGAGAAAAATTACCTAGGCACGTTTTACACAGAAAAATGGGGGCAAATCTGATGTTGTTAATTAATGTCTTATCTGTCCATTCTCTAACATGGAAATGGGAAGGAATGGGAATGTCATTAACAGGGCTATCAAGCAATACCTGGTCAGCAATAACCTGCTTACTGATGGCCAGATTAGGTGCCCCAATGGCCATTGATTACAGCCTTGGTTCAAAGAAGTGGAACTCCAGAGGAGAAGGGAGGGGAACCCCCTTTAACATCAAGGCACCATTTCACCGAGTGTGACACGAGGAGACCAAGGAAAAAGCACAGTCAACGAATATCCAGAGACAACCATCTGCTGGTGGCAGCAATAACTAGCAAGAAGGAAGACAACTGTTATTGTTCATGTCAGCAATTTCACCTTCAGGACATCTCTGCAAGAACTCCTCAGGAAACATCCTAGGTCTAGCCATCTTCACCTGCTTCATCAATGAACACCCAAAAGTCCATCAGTGAGAAATGTTAGAATAGTGTTTTGTGCACAACTATTTCCAAACAGTCGATCCGGGTTTGATTCCTGGCCATTGCAAGGTTCCAATTTTAAATTTACCACCAAGAGGATAGTTGAGGGTAGGGCACGGGATGTTGTCTATATGGAGTTTAGTAAGTCCTTTGACAAGGTCCCACATGGCAGGCTAGACATGAATGTTAGGTCACATGGCATACAAGGAGAGCGAGCTAACTGGATTCAAAATTGACTCAATGGTAGCAAGCAGAGGGTAATTGTTGATCGTTTCTCAGACTGGTGTCCTATGGCTAGTGGTGAGACACAGGAGTTGATGATGGACCTTCGGTATTTATTATTGACATAAATGATCTGGATGTGAATGTACAAGGCATGATGAATATGCTTGCAAATGATACAAAATTAGGAGGTATCGTTGATAGTGAGGAAGGTTATCAAAAAGTACAGGAAAGTAGGCTGGGACTTGGCAAATGCAATTCAATACAGATACATTTGAGGTGTTGCACTCTGGAAGGTCAAACCAAGGTAGGACTTATACGGTAAATGCTAAGGTTTTTTAGATTAGATTAGATTAGATTAGATTACTTACAGTGTGGAAACAGGCCCTTCGGCCCAATAAATCCACACCGCCCCGCCGAAGCGCAACCAACCCATACTCCTACCCCTACATTTACCCCTTACCTAACACCACGGGCAAGTTATCATGTCCAATTCACCTGACCTGCACATCTTTGGACTGTGGGAGGAAACCGGAGCACCCGGAGGAAACCCACGAAGACACGGGGAGTTTGATTCCTGGCCATTGCAAGGTTCCAATTTTAAATTTACCACCAAGAGGATAGTTGAGGGTAGGGCACTGGATGTTGTCTATATGGAGTTTAGTAAGTCCTTTGACAAGGCTAGTCATGAATGTTAGGTCACATGGCATACAAGGAGAGCGAGCTAACTGGATTCAAAATTGACTCAATGGTAGCAAGCAGAGGGTAATTGTTGATCGTTTCTCAGACTGGTGGCCTATGGCTAGTGGTGAGACACAGGAGTTGGTGATGGACCTTCGGTATTTATTATTGACATAAATGATCTGGATGTGAATGTACAAGGCATGATGAATATGCTTGCAAATGATACGAAATTAGGAGGTATCGTTGATAGTGAGGAAGGTTATCAAAAAGTACAGGAAAGTGGGCTGGGACTTGGCAAATGCAATTCAATACAGACACATTTGAGGTGTTGCACTCTGGAAGGTCAAACCAAGGTAGGACTTATACAGTAAATGCTAAGGTCCTGGGGAGTGTTGTGAAACAGAGGGATTAAGGAGTACAAGTACATAGTCCTTTGAAAATGGTGCCACAGGTCGACAGGGCTGTGAAAAAGGCATATAGCGTGCTGGCCTATATCAGTCAAAGCAACGAGTTTAGGAGTTGGGGCATTATGTTACAGCTGCTAAATCATTGGTGAGGGTACACTTGGAGTATTGTGTGCAGTTTTGGTCACCCTGTTATAGGAAAGACATAGTTAATACAACGAAGATTTACAAAGATGTTACCAGGATTCATGGGCCTGATTTATAGGGAGAGTTTATTCAGGATAGGACTATATTCTTTGAAATGGAGGACCTTATTGATATATATATATAAAGTCATGAGAGGCAGAGGTAGGATGAATGCTTATAGCCTTTTCCCCAGGCAAGGAGAATTTTAAACATTCACAGTCATAGGTTGAATGTGAAAGAGCAAAGAGTTAGAAAGGACCAGAGGGGCAATATCTTCACTCAGAGAGCTAATGGAATGAGATGCCAGATCAAGTGGGTTAACTAAGGTGCAATAGCAACATTCAAAATTAATTTAAATAGGCACATAGATGGGAAGGGTTTAAAAGGATATGGGCCAAAAGTGGGCAATTGGAATGAGCACATGGTCAGCATGGAGCTGTTTGGGCCGAAGGGCCTGTTTCCATGCTGTATTAGTCACTGACTCGATGACCAAAAAAAACCCCAAGCTGAAAGGATGTTCATAAACTGTTGACTTGCCATGTTAATACACGAGTGTGTCATACTTTGAAAAATACATCATTTAAATTGTTCCTTATTTTTCATAAAGACAGGTATCTGAGGACTCCATTGTGGAACTGGGAAAGAAATATTTAGTTAAAGACCTGTGTGTGCTTTAAATCAGAAACCAAAAGAGAAGCTGAGGTGGTTATGATCGAGAGCGTCAAGTTCCTGGGATTAACGATAACCAACGATCTGTCCTGGACCACCCACGGAGATGTGAGGGTCAAGGTGGCACAATAATACCCTTTCTTCGTCAGGGTGTTTGGGAAATTTAGCATGTCCATAAGGAGCCTCACCAATCTTTGCACATGCACCACAGAAAACATTCCATCTGGGAGCATCATGGCTTAGTCCGGAAACATCTCCACTCAGGACCACAAGAAAATTGTGATCAAAGCCCAGACCATCACACATGCCAACCTCCTATCCATTGACTGCATCTGCACTTCTTGTTTCTAGGAAGACAGTCAATATTATCAAATATCACTCCCATCCCGAATATAATCCCTTCCAACCTATTCCACCAGACAGAAGATGCAAAACCTTAATCACATATACTAACAGGTTCAAGGCAAGTTGTTATTAGACTGCTGAATTGGCCTCTCAAATTTTAAATGTCGATGTTGTGGTTCTGTTCGCCGACCTGGGAATTCGTGTTGCAGACGTTTCGTCCCCTGTCTAGGTGACAGCCTCAGTGCTTGGGAGCCTCCTGTGAAGTCCTTCTGTGATGTTTCCTCCGGTATTTATAGTGATTTGTATCTGCCACTTCCGGTTGTCAGTTCCAGCTGTCCGCTGCAGTGGCCAGTATATTGCGTCCAGGTCGATGTGCTTATTGATTGAATCAGTGGATAAGTGTCATGCCTCTAGGAATTCCCTGACTGTTCTCTGTTTGGCTTGTCCAATAATAGAAGTGTTGTCCCAGTCGAACTCATGTTGCTTGTCATCTGAGTGTGTGGCTACTAAGGATAGCTGGTCATGTCGTTTCGTGGCTAGTTGGTGTTCATGGATGCGGATCGTTAGCTGTCTTCCTGTTTGTCCTATGTAGTGTTTTGTGCAGTCCTTGCATGGGATTTTGTACACTACATTGGTTTTGCTCATGCTGGGTATCTGGTCCTTCATCCTGGTGAGTTGTTGTCTGAGAGTGGCTGTTGGATTGTTTGCTGTTATGAGTCCGAGTGAACGCAGTAGTCTGGCTGTCAGTTCAGAGATGTTCTTGATGTATGGTAGTGTGGCTAGTCCTTTGGGTTGTGGAATGTCCTCATTCCGTTGTCTTTCCCTTAGGCATCTGTTGATGAAATTGGGGAGGATCCGTTTTTGGCGAATACGTTGCATAGGCGTTCTTCTTCCTCTTTTTGCAGTTCTGGTGTACTACAGAGTGTTGTGGCCCTTTTGAACAGTGTCTTGATGCAACTTATTTTGTGTATGTTGGGGTGGTTGCTTTCGTAGTTCAGGACTTGGTCTGTGTGTGTGGCTTTCCTGTATATCTTTGTGGTGAATTCTCTGTTCGGTGTTCTCTGTACCATCGAGTCTAGGAATGGGAGTTGGTTGTC
>NC_057755.1:2968715-2983283 GCF_004010195.1 Chiloscyllium plagiosum | reverse complement strand
GCCAGATGTAGGAAAACAGGATAAGCCAGTGAATTTTGTTGGCATGGTAACGGAAAGTACAGTGAAGGCTAGAAAGCTGCACCAAAATATACAAACTGGTGGGAGATTGGTTAAGGAGGAAGTGACAGATCTTCTTAAAGCACATGACTTTGAAGGTAAAGTTTATTCTCATTGGCCAGGAGCACAGGTAAAGAGGTTACAATACCAAGAGATAAAGGGTCCTCTCAATCTGTGATGTTGAAAGATTATAAGATATGTACCTCTGAAGGACTATTGCCAGAAAGGGACTAATAATGGGAATTCACGGTGAGACAAAACGTACTCATATATGTAAAGTAAGGTTAGAGTGAAGAAGAGTGGAGAAGTCATGGTTGGAGTACTGGCTCTCAGCTCCAGGAATAACGTTTGACCTTGCTAATGATATAACTGACCCACCGGGACTGTAGTTGAAAAGCCAGTGGAAACTCAGGCAACTGAATTGTCAGAGGACATATATCCTGGAACTTTTCCTGACTGTGTGGTAACGAGGTCACAACGTCACCAGTTGAAATAAGAGAGATCAATGAGTACAGATAAGAAAGTTGAAGTGAATTTAGCAGAGCTCCTGTTTGATCTGATGGCTGCGACAAACCAGGAGAAGATAGATGACAATGCAGACATCTTTAGCTCAGATAAATTAACTGAGTTATAGCAGAAAGCTGAAAACTTAAAGAAGTTGCAACAAAAAGGCATACCATGAGAAGGAGTCTGGGTATATCCCTGAATGTTAAAACTTATGCCCTAATGAGGAAATGGAGAACATCATATATTCAGGCAGATGAGAAATGGGCAGAAGTTCATCAAATCGCATTGCCAGTGGGGTATAGGAAGGAGATGCTGCGATTGAGACATGAGCTACTATATAGGGGCGTTTTAGGAGTGAGGAAAACACAAGTTAAAATACAAAGTCATTTTTACTGGCCTGGACTGCACAACGATGTAGTTGAATTTTGCCAGATGTGTAATACATGTCAGGTAATTGTAAAACCCCATGCAGTAATAAAACCCGCACTTTAATACCTATTCCCGCATTTGCAGAACCATTTATAAGAGTCTAAATTGATTGCGTAGGTCCACTATCTCAAATAAAAAAGTAGGAATCAGTATTTGTTAACAATGATGGATGTGTCGGCTCGATTTCCATAGGCCATTCCATTATGCAATATCACAGCGAAAAGGATTGCAGAAGGATTACTCCAACTTTTCACGAGATACAGACTACTAACTTATTGAACCTTATCAAGTTAAAAGGAGATTGAGTGAAGTGAACTACTTGATCGAGACTCCAGACAGAAAGAAATCTCACAGAGTATATCATGTGAATATGCTCAAATGGTCTTTTGTCAGGGAAGGAAAGCATATGATTGATGGCATATTTGGCCAAGATAAAAGCTATCAATTTAATATTAAGAATGCCTCATATCAGGAAAATACTACTGGAGAAAAATAATGAGGTTGTGTAATGATAATTTGACGACATTTAGGGAGTACATCACAGGATATCACTAGTGGGAGTGCTTCTTGAGCTCGTTAGCTTCTCCTTCCTTGAGCAACAAGGTGATAGCTGGCACTGTCTCGAATTATTGTAAAGTGCAGAATGTAAGAAAGGTTGTTTGCATCATTGTAGAAATATAGGCTGACTGTTCAGCTCAGGGAGTGGAGGCTGTAGCAGCCTTTCAATGAATTCACCAAAAATAAAGCCTCTTCAAACAAGACTGGAAGTCTTAGACTAAGTAACTTACTCGGCAGAATCTGGTAGTCAGGCAATTAATGTGGGATCAGAAAAAAAAACCAAAGGAAGAAATAGTGGAACTAGTGGGCGGGCAGTCCTAGCTGAAAGGGGCCTAGGCCTGGTGTTCCCCTCACGGAGGTGTAGTACAGAGACCATCTGGCATCTGGCAAGTCGCTCCAGCTTTGCCAAGACTAGTGATCGGTGAGGGAAGATCGTGGAGAAGACTGAACTTACCAATCAGTGAGAGAGATTAAGAACTGGTCGCTACCCAAATGAAATCGACTTGAGACTTCAAAACCTTGTGGATGGAAGAGAAAAGCCAATGATCGCTTACAGTAGATTAGAGCATGTGGGCGCGGGTAACAGTTAGTTGCCACTTTTCCATTCTTGGTGGGTGACGGCTCTGTAGATGACAGAAATGAGATATCGAGGCAGCAGTCAGTGCCTCTCTGTAAATGCAGATGTGAGGCACCCAGAAGACCGCCCAAAGATGGAAAAGTAAATAAAACAAAGACATTGAAAGGTGATAAGATCACGGCAACACGTAGGATATCCCATCGTTCCACCGGGATCACAGACGGATACGGTGCTCTGTGTATCATGAGGTTCCCAGTATGTCACTCCTTTTTGTAGTAATCTTCATGGATATTTCCAGGGCTGTTGGCCCTGTGGAGGCTCTTCTGACTTAAATTAAGAAATGTCAAGAAATTACTCAGGAAGGTGATAGTGATCCCATTTGGAACAAATTTTATATTATGCATTGTTTCATTAAACGGTTAGAGATTGTCAAGCATCATTAACTTCCCAAATCAAAACCAAAGGAAAATGCTGGTGCACAGGAGGAGGCACCTTCCAGTGCCTCGATGGGGCTATTTCCCCATATGGCTTGAATCTCAGGAGGATATAGTTATAGAGAACATCCTCCTGGCTTTCTGTGTGAGAACAGCAGGCCCAGATTCTTCACCCTCCATATTGCCAGGGTGTAGACCACACTACTGGCCTGCATACAGCCCCACCCTGATTCTACCCAACCCGCTATGATGCAGCTGGCAGTCAGATTGAATGCATCATCTGGATATGGCATCGAGAATGCTCTTCACTGCCTCTGATGCAAACGAATCTTATAGTTCCACACCTCCCGTCACCCAACTGCTCTGACTGATGGTCGGTGATATGGCTGTCCTGAAGTCTTGTTCCCCCTCTGAGGTTAGAAGCATGATCAATGGGGCTCCAAACCCACTGAAGAAGCCTATCCCCTTCCATAACTGGCTGGTCCAAAACTGCCAGGTTTATGAGCCATTACTTGGGGATGTTCCTCTCAGACTCAGAGTTGCATATGGCACCTCCTGGGCAGCTGTTCAGGATTCCTTTTCAGTCCTTGCCAAGAAAATGAGGATTGGATCAAGGAACTCACAGAGTAGCAGCGGGGTCAGGGAAATATCCCCCTGGGACGAGTGGCTCCAGAACCGAGCTATGCAGGTCATCTCAACTGGGGCCAGACAGCATAGCGACTTTAGGGAGGTCAATTGATGCCTTCAAAAGAAACGGGAAATCCTTCTTGATGTCGTCAGCTGTCTTAAGGACACGTGGGAATCATCTGCGGAAGTGCCTCGAGAAGGAAACAATCCTTTGCCCGTGCAAACTCTGTTGAATTGTGTTGAGCCCCACATAGCTCAAGCTTTCACGTTTACCAACCTTACCTGGCAACAGCAGAATTGGGAGGCAGTAGTTACCTCCCTCAATAACATGGACTGACAAGGTTGCCCAGTCCTCCAGGTGGGTGGATCAATCCCCCATCACATCGATCGCCTCCCCCTGACCTGACAAAGCAGCAGTGCTCTGAAAGCTTGTGATTTTGAATAAACCTGTTGGACAATAATCTGGTGTCGTGTAATGAGAGGCATCACGTGACTATACCAATTTCTCAACATTTCCTCAGGAAATGCTTCAATACATTTTACAAATGGACAAGTGATTCTACAGGTCGATTGTTCAAATTGACAGCAGTTTATTGAAAAAAATGAACAAAAATTAAAAATGTCAACTTCTTCCCGACGATATTAGCAAATGTTGCCTGTGTTTCTGCCTCTGTATCTGTCCATATGTAGTGCGTGTTAGTGTCTCAGTGTGTCTGTGTGTTTTTATCTCTGTGCAATGGGCTCCCTGTTGTCTTGGGGGCTGCATCACTTGAAATGGGGTTCAATCCCCCTCTGCCTATCTGTCTCTCTGTTCTTCGTGATTAAATTGATACAATGCTGATGTGTCTGTGTTCCCACCTCTGTCTGCAATGGGACACCGTTTGTCCTGGAGACAAGCTTGAATTAATTAACTAATTACAATCTTATGAACCAATGTTACTGACTCTCTTGTGTCTGTCCCTCTCGTGTTTAAAGTGATGCAATGACACACTCTGCTGGCCACCCCGCGCCACTGCACAAATGGCAGATTGTTGTTTCTGGGACAATTTGCTCCTGTTCCTATTCATTCTGTTATTTCTGACAGTCTCACAATGACTTGAAAGACGTAAAGGCACAAGGGACTGCATCAGCCAGGAGGAGGAATCAGCAGCCACTGTCTGAACTGAACAAAACAAGCTGCACCAACCCCTGAAATACCAACGATTTACGATAATACAATTACGATAATACAATAAAGTTGAAAAACACACAACACCAGGTTATAGCCTAATGTTGTGTGATTTTTAATTTTGTGCACCCCAGTCCAACGCCGGCGCCTCCAAATCGTGACTACAATACGATAATACAGGAAAAGCGTAACTGTTAGGAACTACAGAAGGATAACTTAACATAATTATCCTTAGTGTCCAGGGAGGTGCAGGTTGGAGTGGAGTTGGCCATGGGAAATGCAGGTTACAGGGTCGGTTTGGGTGGGATGATCCTCCGAGGGACAGTGCAGACTCAATAGTACAAATGGTCTCCATCTGCACTGCAGAGATTATCTGATTCTCAGTTAGCTGGACGGCTGCTTTGTGATACAGATCTAACAGCAGGGGGCAGTGTTACTCATACCAGACGAGGTAACCAGAAGGTCCTGCGTTCCCAACCCTGTCGGGGCGCCCAAGTTAAACTCACCACCAGTTGCCTCTCCACAGTGAGAGAGTGACCCTCCAGGGCAATTGAAACTGGGTCAATGACAGAGACACAGTGGGGTCGGCCTAATCGTCCTGAGAGACACAGAAACACACCCACACGCATACACTCGCAAAAACATGCCACTCAGACATAAAAGTACACACACACACGCCCAAATACACTCAGGTTGAGACATTGGAAGATATTGATAAACAAAAAACATGAACACATCTCATCCTCCACCCACGACACAGGAACATACACAGAAACAGTCAAACGGAGATATGGGAAACCAACTCCAGACAGAAATATTACCTGATCCTAAGGGGCATATGCACACGCCCTCACCCTCACAAATACACAGAGGAAAACAATCAAACTAAAGTGTGTGACTACACCAACATACTGATACATTAACACACCCAAACTTTACATACACACGGCCACACAGAAATACCGCAATACTGAGAGATATAGGAACATGCTTATGTAGAGACAAAGAATGCACACACATCCACAGACAGAAATACAGTCATACAGAGATATGCAAACAGACCAACAGAGATACAAAACACACACATACACACATAAAAAGTCATTCCAAATCAAGAAACACATTTACAGGCAGACACATAATCACACACATATTCCCACCCACATATAAATTTAAAGTCATACCAAGAGACATTGCACATCAACATGCAAAAAACTTACAGAAACGTTTGTACACATGAGCAGAGTAAAACACAGTTACAGAACCACACATACAATTCTATATAGACATCGAGTGACACTCAGAAGCGAACAGAGACACGCCCACAGAGAGGCAAACAGAGATCCTGCTGGGGGTACAGAAAGATCCTGACACATGGACAGGGAGGAAAACACAATCTGAACAACACACGCAGCTGCTTAAACAGCAGCACAGGCAGTTAGAGACACAGCCCCACTCCCACAATAATGCACTAAACGTCAGAGAAACACACATATTGAGTCAACAACCATCATGACATGCTAACAGTAACATACACACACAAACGCAAACACAAAAAAAGCACTGACATCGGAATGTAACCACACACACATACACAGACACAAACACAACAGATGCAATGTCAAAACACACGCAGATACACATTCACACTGTCACAGTAAAAAACAGCCACATAAATATACTCACTATCACAGAAGCATTCCCACATAGACTGACTAACATACCCAAACATATAAACTCTGCAATATGTAGTCACCATAATACTTCTCCAGGTCCACACATAGAGGGAAACCAACACACGGGGGCAGTAATGCATCCACAATGTGTCACATGGACATATCCAAACACAAAATCTGTGCACACACACACAGAGTGACACTCCCACAAAATCAGTGAAACATAGATACACACAGAGACCCTCAGACAGAAAGTGAAACACGTAAACACAAACTCCCTAACATTGACAGGGAGAGAGAGGGAGACAGTCAAAGTGCAGAAGATGAACGGACACTTCATTTACAGAAATGTAACTAATATTATGCCAAGATATTGTTGAATGCGCCAGTGCATTTTGTATTTTCCAAAATCACCTCCTCAGATAAGCTCAGTGAAAGAAGAGATATAGAAGTGCTTTGAGCTAATTCCTATGAATAAGTGCGAAACTGAGAGAACACGTGTCTGATGTGGTCAATGAAAGAAAAAGAAACAGAGTGTGAGGCAGAGGCAGAGAAAGCATGAGACACAGAGACAAAGACAGACAGAGAGACAGAGATAGAGGGATAGAGCCAGAGAGAGACTGACAGCAAGACATTTACAGATTGGGAGAGAGAGATGCAGACATAGCGAAAGAGAGGGACAGAGAAAACGACATGCAGAAAGAGGCGGAAAGAGAGAGAAGGCAATATTCCTGTGGTGGAAGTAAGCATAATAGGGCTCATGGAACACTGTCAAAACTGAACAAATGTGCATGGAGCAAGAAACAATTCAGATCGGGGATCACCAGCACATGGAGATTTTCTCTTGTTGTAATAAAATGTTTATTGCGAGCTAACAGACAGTGACTGACATTGATCATGGTGCAGAAGGAGCTGTTTCTGTCCCTCGCTCTCCTCCCCTACAGGGGAAATGCAGAAACTCCTGCTGCGGACTTTATCACTCATTCACAGGGCTGCCCGTGAAGACTCAATGTTCCAGTTAAATCCATCACTCACAGACAGTTCATCATTTGGAATCACTCCTCCAGCCTCTTTCCACCATGCCCTGCCCCTGACAGTTACCTCTTTTTTCCTTCACTGCTGTCCCTTTGTTACGTCTTCAAATATTTCTTAAAGTGGAGGTAGATGGATTTTTGTGAAGCCTGGGAGGTTGCTATCAATGTCAGGAACAGACAGGAATGTGTATTACACTTTAGAATTGGATGAACCATGATGTTCTGGAATGACGAGTGAACCAGATTCAAAGGGCTGAATGGACTACTTTTCCTCATTGTCTGTCTGTCTCTATGTGTGTCAATCCGTCAGTCAATCAGGGATAGCAGCGTGTGCCTGACCGTGGAGAATGGTGACCCATCTTGCTTCGCCCCTTGCCACTGCAGGGTGTTCAACTCAATCCATGTGATTGTTGTGATGAAATTCTGTCTGCACGTATGCAGTTTGCTGCACTGGGAACATTGCAGGTGCCTGCGGACCTCTCCCAGTTTTTTTGCTGACTCGTTAAGTGAAGAATTTATGTAACCAGTTATTGCATTGCATTCTTGAACTTCGCTCTGAACTTGGACATTGTCACTGCACAAAATAATGTGTTCGTGCTGCAGCTTAAAACTCTCAGCATTTCTGCAATGTATGTAAAATCCTTTATAGAACTGTAGTTCCAGTGATATGTTCCTTGAATGCTAAAGTACAAGATGTTTGAACCGTGCACTGTCCACAGAAGTATGAAGCTAATGGATATGGTGAAGAGGGAAATCACTGAGCTCCAATTCTCCATCTCTGTGTCTTTGTGCCCCTCTCCCTTCCTCTGACCCCTCAGGCTCTTGCGAACTCGACTGATCAATAAAATCTGTCTGACCATCAGAGTATTCATCAACAGAATTAACACGAATGAGATGAAAGGGGTTAAAATGATATCAAACCATCTGAATCTCAGCCACCTGGGATCTGTAAAATAACTTGACTTTATTTGGCAGTGCCACCGAACATTGTTAATTATACTCCAAGGTTCAACCCGAAAATAGAAGGGAATGCTTGTTTGAAAAGAGCAGAATGCCAGTTGCAGACATAGCCACAGCCAAGACTTTTTCGGTCCAATATTCTCTCTTCATTTTCAGGCAGCAAATGGCCACAAAACGATCAAAGGTGAAAAGGACAGTGAACCAGACGGAACAGTCTGTGGCTGCACGATCCATGACATAGGCAGGACGGCACACAGCGGTGAGATCCAGTAAACACGTTGGCATGCCAAAGAATTTGAGTTTCCACAGTATGCTGTCAGTGAGAACAAACAGTAGGCCCAACGTTGCCATAGCCAACAGGCAGCGCGTTGTGCAGTTAGAGAGGCCACACTTTGCCCGTGTGAGAACCAAAATCACCAGGTAATTAACTGAAAGAAACAGGAAGTAAAATGCAAATTGGAAATTAATGATCAAACTTCTCATCATCAGCATAGATAGCAATATAAGATCTTAGCACATAACTGGGGCAGTTGGGAAGATTCAGACGTCGAGTTTGAACATGATAGCTCCTATGGCCTGACCCATTTTGAAGCTGCTCACTCTTGTGTTTAACTAATGGTTGGCAGGCAATTGTCAGATGGCGGGGGGGGGGGGGGGGGGTGGGGGTGGGGGGGGTGGCGGGGTGTGCATATCTTAAAGGTGCAAGGGGGAAGAGGCTTTCAGGATCTGAGGTGGAGGCATTCACCCAGAGAGTGGTGGGTGTCCACTAATTCAGTGCCTGGGAGATTTGCGGAAGCGGGAAATGTCACAAAGTTTAAAAACTATCTGGATGAACGCTTGAAGCATCATAATATTCGAGACTATGAGTATAGAGCTTGGAGCTGGGACGAGAGTAGATTTTGTGTAGCTTTGTTAGCACAAAATGGATGGACCGAAGACCTCCTCCTATACAGTCTGGTTCTATAGTTCTAAGAATTAGTTCTGAGAGGGATTGGAAGTGAAGCATTGTAATGAAATAAATTAAGGCTTTGAATGCTGAAAACATGAAACAGAACAAATGCAAAAGTATCTGTGGAGAGAGAAGCAGGGTGAGTGAAATCACGCTTCATCAGAACATCTTCATCTGAACATGGGTCACGGAACTCAAAACGTCATATCAGATTTCTCCCTGCACGCAAAACCCTATCACTGCAACAAAAAGGCAGAAATTCATTTCAAAAAACGAAGTCAGATTTAAAGTGTTGGTATTCAACTGCTATGGAACATTTGTTTGATTGTTCTTAGCATTCTGGCCATGGTTAGACACATGGAGTAGTATAGAATGGAAACAGACACTTGAGTCCAAATTATCCATGCCGAACACATATCCTAAATTAATCCAGTCTCATTTGCCCATGTATCCATCTCAACCCTTTCTATTTATCTACCCATCCAGATATCTTTTAAATTTTGTAATTGTCCCAGCCACCACCACTTCTTCTGGTAATTCATTCCACAGCCGCACCATGCCCTGTGTGAAATAGGTACCACTTCAGTTCCTTTTAAGTCTATCCCCTCTCATCTTAAACTTATCCCCTCTAGTTCTAGACTCTCCCATAACAGAGAAAAGACCCTCTCTGTCACTACTTTCAATGCCTCTCATGATTTCATAAACCTGCATAAGGTTACACCTCAGCCCACGACACTCCAGGGAAAACAGCCTCACTGTATTCAGCCTATCCCTATACTTCAAATATTTCAACACTGGCAACATCCTTCTGAACATTTTCAAATTTTCCAACATTCTTAGAGGGAGAATGGAACGGAACACAATATTCAAAACGTGGCCTAACCCATGTCCTGCACGGCCACAACATGATCTCCCAATTCCTATACTCAATGCTCTGATCAATAAAGCAAAGTATACCAAACATCGTCTTCAACAACCTCTCTATCTCAGAAATCATTTTCAATGATCTATGATCTTGCACTCCAAGGTCTCCTTGTTCAGCAACAATGCCCAGGACCATGCCAATAACTGTGTATTCCCTGCTTTGATTTGCCTTTCAAAGAGCAGGACCTCACATTCATCTAAATTAAACTCTATCTGCGACTCCTCCGATCATTGGTTCATGTCATCAACTTTCTTTCCTGTAAAATCTCACTTTATATTTTGTGTCATTCGCAAACTTACGAACTAGAATGTAAGTTGTCAATTTCAAATCATTTATATCAATGACAAAAAGCTGTGAATCCAGCATCAATTCCACTTACACACCACTGGTCATAGGCCTCCAGTCTGAAATGCGAGCCGACACCATCACCCTCTGTCTTCCACCTACAAGCCAGTTTTGTATCCAAATAGCTGGGTTTCCCTGAGTTCAATGCCAGCTAACCTTGCGAATTTGTCTATCATAACAAACCAGTTTGAACACCTTCCTGAAGTCCATATCGATCACGTCCACTGTTCTGCCTCATCAATCCTCAATGATACTTCTTCAAAAAACTCAGTTAAGTTGGTGAGACATGATATCGCATGTACAAAGGCATGTTAACTGCCCCTAATCAGTCCTTGCCACTCCAAATACATGTAAATCCTGTCCCCGCAAATTCACTCTCACAGCTTGTCCACCACTAATGTCAGGCTCACCAGTCTACACTGCCCTGACTGTACCTTCTCACCTTTCTTAAATACTGGCACCATGATTGCCAACCTCCAGTCTTCCAGCACCTCACCTATTGTCAATGATACAAATATCTCAGCAGGTCCCACAGCAATCACTTCCTTAGTTTCCCAAAGAGATTGAGAGGACACCTCATCAGGTCCTGGGAATTTATCCAACCTCATGATTTTTAAGATATCCAGGATTGCTTCTGATGTAATATGGGAATGTTTCCCTACATTCTGTACCAACCATGTCTTTCTGCGTATTAAGCAAAGATGCAAATTGCTCGTTTACTATTGCTCACATCTCCTGCATTTCCACACACAGCCTGTCATATGATGCTTCAGGAGTCCTATTCTTTCCTGTGTTACAATTCTGTCCTTAATATATTTAGGAAATGCATTTGGATTCTCCTTAACCCTTTTGGGCAAAGCTATCTCATGTCCGCTTTTTGCCCTGCCGATTTCCCTCTGTAGTTGACGAATTTTGAGAATAATTACCAACCCTTAAAAAAAACAGGAAATGACATCACTATAGGAAATTATGTCACCACAGGAAATGTCATTACCCACCCAAGGAAACTCAAACAAACACATAGGAAGCCAGCGACAACAAGAGTGCTTCATTCAGAGGCTCACTGATTATTTTTCCTTGTATGGTGACGACATGTCTGAAAATGAACCTTGTAGCTCAGTGTGCAAACCTACATCCATTCCCTCTTAAGTATACTCCTACTCCCTTCATATTCTTATAAATATTGACTCGATCTCTGCAGTCTATCCCTGACATAATTGTCCTTCTTTTTACCAAAACCTCATTTTTACCATCATCCAGCATTCCTGCACCTACCAGTCTTGCCTTTCAGCCGAACAGGAACATACTGTCTCTGGACCCTTGTTAGCTCATTTTAGAAGGCTTCCCACTTTCTAACCATTGCTTCACCTCCAAACATTTCCCTGCAGTCAACCTTTGAAAGTTCTGGCCAGGCACTTTCAAAATTGGCCAAAATTTAAGCGAATAGATTTATGGTTGCTGACAACAAAGTGCTCCCCACTGACACCTCAGTCATCTAGCCTGCCTTATTTCCTGAGAGTAAGTCAAGTTTTGAGCCTGCACGAGTACCTACATCTGCATACTGAATCAGAAAATTTTCTTGTACACAATGTCCTCTCGATCTCAATCCTTAACATTCTGGCAGTCCAAGGCTATGTTTGAAACATTATAAATCCCTACTATTACCACTCTATTATTCTTACAGATAACTGACATCTCCTTGCAATTTTTTTCGACTCCCCACTTACCATTCCCGGGTCAATAATACAATCCCAATAAGGTGATCATCTTTTTCTTAATTCTCAGTTCCACACAAATATCTTCCCTAGACATAATCGCAGAATATCATGTCTCATTACAGCTGTAATGTTAACTATTATCAAAAACACAAATTCCCCTCTTCTCGTTGCTCCCTTTCTTTCCTTACAACAGCCTTTGTATTCTATAGCATTACCTGCCAGAACTGTCCTCCCCTGAGCCACGTCTTTCTAACTGCTATGATATCCCTATTCCATCTTCCTAACCATCCCGAAGTTGACCTGCTTTCCCTGTTGGTCCGCTTGTATTGCAATAACCTCAGTTTAATTTATCAGTCCTACCTCGTTCGCTGCTTTGCTCTTGCCTGCCCTGACTGTTTGACCTCTTCCATTTTGCAAATGCATCAATGTCAGATTCATTTCTATCCTCATTATCTCCCTGGGTCCCACACACTGCCCGCATTCCCAACACTCCACAACCTTCTCAGTTGAAATCCTCCTGAGCACCTCGACCAAATCTCCCTGCCAATGTATTAGTCCCCTTTCAATTCAGGTTCAATCCGTCCTCCTTATATAGGTCACTTCTATGCCAGAAGAGATTCCAATGATACCAAAGTGTATATTCTTCTCTGTCACACCAGCTCCTCGACCACATATTCATCTTCTCCATCCTCCAATTCCTCCACTCACTAGCTCGTGGCTCCAAGAGTAATCCAAAATCACTCCCACCAAGCACCTCCTTTTCAATTACTGACGAACTTCTGATATTCCACATTCTGAATTTTATCCTTTTCCCTTCATATGTCATTAGTTCCACTGTGCACATGACGTCCTGCTGGTCCCTCTCCTCTTTCAGAACATTCTGCACCCTCTCAGAGATATCCTTGATCTAGGCACCAGCGAGGCAACATTCCATTCTGGTTTCTCAATGTTTGTCAAAGAAACGTCTGTTTGTGCCTCTGACTAGACAGAGCCTTATCTCAACTGATCATTTGGACCCTGGCGTGCCCCTGTTATACATTACAGCCAGTCTTGGTGCCAGCAACCTGGCTGTTGATGCCACATTCTCTAAGAGTCCATCACCCCTGACATTTTCCAAAGCACCACACTTGTTAAAGATGGCAATAGCCACCAGAGGCTCCTGTACTATCCACCTCTTTGTCCAACCTTTCCTGGAGGTGTCCCATCTACATGATTGTATCTGTGGCTTTCCCATCTTCCTGTAAATGCTAGCCGTCACACCCCTCTACCTCCTGTAAATACTTCTTTACCTCTGTTTCTCCAATCGATCCATGGCGACTTGACAGGATTCACAAACAAACAGATTTAGGCATAATCTTCAGTAAATGGAAGCTTTCCCGAACCTCCCACATCTGACAGGAAAAGTTTATCAGTCCACTAAAAGTCATCTTTTCACCTCAATAATCTACTGACCCAGAAAATACCACAGCCCTAGAGCTCTAAAAGACACGTCTCCGGGCTAACGTATTGCCAATGACTTATACTTTTACACCTTAATCAAGAGACAGACCTCAATAAAACACATGCCCAAAAGTGAACTCGCTCGACTCACTGTTGTAGACTGACACAAAAAAAGGCAGCAAGGTTACACTTAAAAACCATGCTCTTATCTGCTCCAGTGCTGTGAACTCTTATACACGTGTTCCTCCAAGGGCAGCTGTAATTTTTGCTGTTTTTTACCCAGATGCACTCCGATGGCCAGAAACACATGGACTCAAAAACCGAAGCAGTAGATGTGCGGATTCACTGCTGCTTCAGACAGCAGTAATTATCTGCCTGCCTGTCTGTCGGTCTGTCTGCCTGTCTGTCTGTCTATCTATCTATCTATCTATCTATCTATCTATCTATCTATCTATCTATCTATCTATCTATCTATCTATCTATCTATCTATATACATATCCATCTATCTATCTATCTCGCTGACCACGTGGTATCCAACTTTGTCTATCTTCTTCCTTTATAAATTGCCTTGCTTTGTTATTTCTTTTCCACAAATTTCCAAAACAATGCACCAACTTATAAAACAATAGTCTTCCAGGAATTCGAGAAAGTCATCTCTGACACGTAAAGTGCCACAACTAAGGGAGGAGCTCTGACAGCCACAGTCTTTCCCGTCTTCCAAATACGTTTGCCTGTAATGTTCTGATCAATATATTACAAAAACATGAGACTGGGGAGTGATTTGACGGAGGATGCTAACAGAGCCGAGAAAGTTTGGTTTCATCATTGAAGGGACAAACCAGTATCTGTGATGTTAAATTGAGGATCTGTTAACTCATGGAATCCCGCAGAGTCTGTTTCTGGAAGTGAACCATTCCTTGTCATATTTCGAAAATGTTCCATTTTTGCTTGTAAATTCAGTGAACAGATAATGCCAAATGCAAATCAGTAGATATGATAATTTTATTGCGTTCTCTGCATTGTCTGACTAAAATAGTCTTGGGGATAGGCTTGTTGAAACTTTTTGAATAAGCGACATAATGCAAAACAAAGCAGTCAGTTCACTACTCCAAATAATGAATTTTGCGGCTCCAATCCATTGTGCAATAAAATATGTCGTTATA
>NC_057755.1:2960595-2968215 GCF_004010195.1 Chiloscyllium plagiosum | reverse complement strand
TATACCCATCCAAATGCCTCTTAAATGTTGCAATTGTACCAGACTCCACCACATCCTCTGGCAGCTCATTCCGTACACATACCACCCTCTGCGTGAAAACGTTGCCCCTTAGTTCTCTTTTATATCTTTCCCCCTCACCTTAAACGTATGCATCCTGGTTCTGGAACCCCGATCCCTGGGAAAAGACTTTGTCTATTTATCCCCTTATAATTTTATTAACCTTTATAAGATCACTCCTCAGCATTCAATTATCCATGGAAAATGGCCTCAGCTTGTTCAGCCTCTCTCTCTCGCTCAAATCCTCCAACCCTGGCAACATCCTTGTAAATCTTTTCTGAACGCTTTCAAGTTTCGCAACATCTTTCCGATAGGAAGGAGACTAGAATTGCACGAAATATTCCAACAATGGCCAAACCAATGTCCTGTACAACCGCAACATAACTTCTCAACTCCTGTACTCAATACTCTGACCAATAAAGGAAAGCATGCCACACGCCTTCTTCACTATTCTATCTATCTGCGACTCCACTTTCAAAGAGCTATGAACCTGCACTCCAAGGTCTCTTTGTTCAGCAACACTCCCAGGACCTTAACATTAAGTGTTCACGTCCTGCTAAGATTTGCTTTCCCAAAATGAAGCACCACGCATTTATCTGAATTAATCTACATCTACCACTTCTCAGCCTACTGGCCCATCTGGTCCAGATCCTGTTGTAATCTGCGGTAACCCACTTCGCTGTCCACAACACCTCCAATTTTGGTGTCATCTGCAAACTTACTAACTGTACCTTTTATGCTCGCATCCAAATCATTTATGAAAATGACAAAAAGTAGAGGGCCCAGCACCGATCCTTGTGGAACTCCACTGGTCACAGGCCTCCAGTCGGAAAAACAACCTTCCACCACCACCCTCTGTCTTCTACCTTTGAGCCAGTTCTCCCTATATTCCATGAGATCAAACCTTGCTAATCAGGCTCCCATGGGGAACTTTCTCAAACGCCTTACTGAAGTCCATATAGATCACATCTACTGCTCTGCCCTCATCAATCTTCTTTGTTACTTCTTCAAAAAACTCAATCAAGTTTATGAGACAAGATTTCCCATGTACAAACCCATGTTGAATATCCCTAATCAGTCCTTGCCTTTCCAAGTACATTTACATCCTGTCCCTCAGGATTCCCTCCAACAACTTGCCCGCCACTGAGATCAGGCTCACCAGTCTATAGTTCCCTGGCTTGTCTTTACCGCCCTTCTTAAACAGTGGCACCACGTCTGCCAACCTTCAGTCTTCCAGCACCTCACCTGTGACTATCGATGATACAAATATCTCAGCAAGAGTCCCAGCAATCACTTCTCTAGCTTCCCACAGAGTTCTCGGGTACACCTGATCAGGTCCTGGGGATTTATCCACCGTAACCGTTTCAAGACATCCAGCACTTCCTCCTCTATAATCTGGACATTTTTCAAGATGTCACCATCTATTTCCCTACAGTCTATATCACCCATGTTCTTTCCCACAGTAAATACTGATGCAAAATATTCATTTAGTATCTCCCCATTTTCTGTGGCTCCACACAGATGTCGCCTTGCTGATCTTTGAGGGGTCCTATTCTCTTCCGAGTTACCTTTTTGTCCTTAATATATTTGCAAAAACTCTTTGGATTCCCCTTAATTGTATTTGCCAACACTATCTAATATTGCCTTTTTGCCCTCCTGACTTCCCTGTTAAGTATACTCCTACTTTCTTTATACTCTTCTAAGGATTCACTCGATCTGTCTTGTCTATACCTGAGATGTGTTTCCTTCTTTTTCTTAAGCAAACCCTCAATTTCTTTAGTCATCCAACATTCCCTGTACCTACCAGACTTCCCTTTCACCCTGACAGGAATGTACTTTCTCTGGATTCTTGTTATGTTATTTCTGAAGGCTTCCCATTTTCCAGCTGTTCCTTTACCTGCAAACATCTACCTCCAATCAGCTTTCGAAAGTGCTTGCCTAATACCGTCAAAATTGGCCTCTCTCCAATTTAGAACTTCAACTTTTCGATCTGGTCTATCCTTTTCCATCACGATTTTAAAACGAATAGAATTATGGTCGCTGGTTCCAAAGTGCTCCCCCACTGGCACCTCAGTCACCTTCCCTGCCTTATTTCCCAAGAATAGGTCAAGTTTTGCACCATCTCTAATAGGTACATCCACATACTGAATCAGAAAATCGTCTTGTCCACACTTAAGAAATTCCTCTCCATCTAAACCTTTAACACTATGGCAGTCCCAGTCGATATTTGAAAAGTTAAAATCCCCGACCATAACTACCCTATTATTCTTACCGATAGCTGAAATCTCTTTACAAGTTTGTTTCTCAATTTCTCTCTGATTATAAGGGGGTCTATAATACAATCCCATAAAGGTGATCATCCATTTCTTATTTCTCAGTTCCACCCAAATAACTTCCCTGGAATCCCTCAGACTCCACATACAACTTCCCACTACTGTCCTTGATTGGCTCTCATCTTACTCCAGTCATTCTTTTATTCCTGATAGACCTACAAAAAGCGTCAGGGTTTTCCTTGATCATACCTGCTAATGACTTCTCATGTCCCCTCCTGGCTCTACTTAACACTTTCATTGCAAAGATGACTCTGGATAGGATCGAGAGTAACAGGGAAGGTGTGTATAAGTTTCCAAATATTGACTGGAAATGTTATAGGTCGAGTACTTTAGATGGATCAGTTTTTGTCCAATTTGTGCAGGATGGTTTCCTGACACAGTATATCGATAGGCCAAGAAGACGTGAGGCATAAATATTGGGCAATGAACCTGACCAGGTGTTAGATTTGATGGTAGGTGAGCATTTTGGCTGATAGCGACCATAATTTGATTATGTTAACTTTAGTGATGGAAAGGGAACAGTATACACCACGGGGCAAGAGTCATAGCTGGGGAAAAGGCAATTATGATGTGATTAGACAAGATGTAGAATGCATAAAAACGTGAAGAAAACTGCAGGGATGGGCACAATTGAATTGTGGAGCTTATTCAAGGAAGAGCTTATGCATTTCCATGATAAGTATAAAGTTAAAAATCACAGACACCAGGTTATAGTCAAAAAGGTTTAATGGGAAGCACACTAGCTTTCGGAGCGCTGCATCTTCATCTCGACAATCACCTGATGAAGGAGCGGCGCTCCGAAAGCTAGTGTGCTTCCCATTAAACCTTTTTGACTATAACCTGGTGTCTGTGATTTTTAACTTTATACTTATCATGGAAATGCATAAGCTCTTCCTTGAATAAGCTCCACAATTCAATTGTGCCCATCCCTGCAGTTTTCTTCACGTTTTTATGCATTCTACATCTTGTCTAATCACATCATAATTGCCTTTTCCCCAGCTATGACTCTTGCCCCGTGGTGTATACTGTTCCCTTTCCATCACTAAAGTTAACATAATCAAATTATGGTCGCTATCAGCAAAATGCTCACCTACCACCAAATCTAACACCTGGTCAGGTTCATTGCCCAATACTAAATACATTGTGGCCTCGCGTCTTCTTGGCCTATCGATATACTGTGTCAGGAAACCATCCTGCACAAATTGGACAAAAACTGACCCATCTAAAGTACTCGACCTATAACATTTCCAGTCAATATTTGGAAACTTATACACACTTACCCTGTTACTCTCGATCCTCTCCAGAATCATCTTTGCAATCCTTTCCTCTACAACTCTGGATCGTTCAGAGGTCTATAGAAAACTCCCTACAGGGTGACCTCTCTTTTCCTGTTTCTAATATAAGCCCATTCTACCTCAGTAGATGAGTCATCAAATGTAATATGGTCTTTGACTGACAATGCTACACTTCCCCACTTTCACCACCTACACTTTTCTTACTGAAACATATATACCCCGGAACCTGCAACAACTATTCCTGTCCCTGCTCTGTCCATGCCTCCGAAATGGTCATAACATTGAAGTCCAAGTCACCAATCCATGCTACAAGTTCACGCACTTTATTCCAGATGCACCTGGTGTTGAAGTAGACGCACTTCACATCACCTTCCTCCGTGCCAGTACCTTATTTCTGACCTCACTCCTCTCAACCTCCTAGAAACCTTTGAACAAAGAGAAAGGCACTGAGAACACAGAATCCTATATACCCAATCTCTTCAGCACACACTAGTCCACGGCAGGGACGGCAGTTCTTGATTTAATCTTCTGAAATGATGCTGGGCTTGTAGATGAATTGGCAGGGATGGATTGTTTTTGAGACAGTGACATTAACACGTTTACATTGAATGTAAACACAAAACAAGACAAAGACAACAATGGTCAAACCTCGATTTTTGTTGCAGCCAAATATGATGAAGCTGAGAGATTAGCTTGTGTATTTGAGCTGGATCTTGAAGAGAAGATAAGGACTAATCAGTTGGAGGATTTCAAAAGTGAGGTTCTGGATACACAGTATAGACATGACACAACAACAGAAATCGTCATATATCCAGATCTCAAACCCCATTGGTGTCACCAAGCAGACAGGGCAAGATGGACCAGTCAAAGAAAGATCCTTACCATAACAAAAAATCAGAAAATTATAGACAGCCACACAGAAAATCTAAACGAAATATAAACTCGGAAAGGTCAAGGGAGCAGAGGAAAATTACTGGCGGGTAAGATAGACAAAAAAACAACAAGTTTCACCATATAACGGAAGTGGGAGTATACTTAAGAGGAAAAACGAGGGGATCAGTATATATTGTGGAAAAGGATATGGAAGATATAGACTGGAGGGAAGTGGATGGTGACATCTTGCAAAATGTCCAGATTGCAGAGGAGGACGTGCTGGATGTCTTGAAACGGGTAAAGATGGATAAATCCGAGAACCTGATCATGTATACCCGAGAACTCTGTGGGAAGCTAAAGAATGGATTGCTGGGCCTCATGCTGCGATATTTGTATCATTGACAGTCACAGGTGAGGAACCGGAAGACTAGAGGTTGGCAACCGTGGTGCCACTGTTTAAGAAGGGCGTTAAGAAAATGCCAGGGAACTATAGACTTGTGAGCCTGACCTGAGGGCAAGTTGTTGGAGGGAATCCTGAGGGACAGGATGTATAGGTATTTGCAAAGGCAAGGGCTGATTAGGGATAGTCGACATGGCTTTGTGCTTGGGCAATCATGTCTCACAAACTTGATTGAGTGTTTTGAGGAAGTAACAAAGAGGACTGATGAGGACAGAGCAGTAGATGGACTTCAGTAAGGCATTCGAAAAGGTTCCCCATGGGAGACTGATTAGCACGGTTAGATCTCATGGAATGCAGGGAGAACTAGCCATTTGGATACAGAACTGGCTCAAAGGTAGAAGACAGATGTCGGTGGTGGGAGGGTTGTTTTTCGGACTGGTGGCCTGTGACCAGTGGAGTGCCACAAGGATCAGTGCTGGGTCCTCTACTTTTTGTCATTTACATAAATGATTTGGATGCGAGCATAAGAGGTACAGTTAATAAGTGTGCAGATGACACCAAAATTAGAGGTGTAGTGGACAGCGAAGAGGTTTACCTCAGGACCTCAGGACCTTGACCAAATGTGCAAATGGGCTGAGAAGTGGCAGATGGAGTTTATTTCAGAAAAATGCGAGGTGCTGCATTTTGGGAAAGCAAATCTTAGCAGGACTTATATACTTAATGGTAAAGTCGTAGGGAGTGTTGCTGAACAGAGACCTTGTTGTGCAGGTTCATAGCTCCTTGAAAGTGGAGTCGCAGGTAGATAGGAATGTGAAGTATTTGTTTGGTATGCTTTCTTTTATTGGTCAGAGTATTGAGTACAGGAGTTGGGAGGTAATGTTGCGGCTGCACAGGGCATTGATTAGGCCACTGTTGGAATATTGCGTGAAATGCTGGTCTCCTTCCTATCGGAAAGATGTTGTGAAACTTGAAAGGTTTCAGAAAAGATGTACAAAGATGTTGCCGGAGTTGGAGGATTTGAGCAACAGGGAGAGGCTGAACATGCTGGGGCTGTTTTCCCTGGAGCGTCAGACGCTGAGTGGTGATCTTAAAGAGGTTTACAAAATTATGAGGGACATTGATCGGATAAATAGAGAAAGTCTTTTCCCTGGGGTCGGGGAGTCCAGAACTAGAGGGCATAGGTGTAGGGTAAAAGGGAAAAGATATAAAAGAGACCTAAGGGGCAACGTTTTCACACA
The DNA here is from genome assembly GCF_004010195.1 of Chiloscyllium plagiosum. Classification (NCBI taxonomy): domain Eukaryota; kingdom Metazoa; phylum Chordata; class Chondrichthyes; order Orectolobiformes; family Hemiscylliidae; genus Chiloscyllium; species Chiloscyllium plagiosum. Next base: position 2,962,019 of record NC_057755.1, on the reverse strand, counting down.
GAGTGTGGTATGGTTATGGAATGAGCTGCCAGAGGAAGTGATGGAGTCTGGTACATTTGCAATATTTAAAAGGCATTTGAATGGATATATGAATAGGTGGGGCTCGATTGGGTTGGAATATCTGGTCGGCATGGATGGGTTGCACCGACTGGTCTGTTTCCATGCTGTACGTCTCTATGACTCTATGACTTTATAACGTTAGAAAATTATACAGCTGTCGAAGAATCACACATGATGACTGGTATAAGCCAATGTACATTCGTACACTGACACACATGCACAAACCTTGGTTAATCAACATCCCATTCTCCCAATTCCTTCGACTCCGCCGCATCTGCTCCCAGGAGGACCAGTTCCAAAAACGCACAGCCCAGATGGCCTCCTTCTTCAAGGACCGCAATTTCCCCCCCGACGTGGTTGACGATGCCCTCCACTGCATCTCTTCCACTTCCCGATCCTCCGCCCTTGAACCCCGCCCCTCCAACCGCCACCAGGACAGAACCCCACTGGCCCTCACCTACCACCCCACCAATCTCCATGTACAGCCCATCATCCGCCGTCACTTCCGCCACCTCCAAACAGACATCAGCACCAAGGATATATTTCCCTCCCCTCCCCTATCAGCTTTCCGTAGAGACCACTCCCTCCGCGACTCCCTTGTCAGATCCACACCCCCCACCGACCCAACCACCACTCCCGGCACCTTCCCTTGCAACCGCAGGAGGTGCAACACTTGCGCCCACACCTCCCCCCTCACTCCTCTCCAAGGCCCCAAAGGAAACTTCCATATCCGCCACAGATTCACCTGCACCTCCACCCACATCATCTACTGCATCCGCTGCAGCCGGTGTGGCCTCCTCTATATTGGGGAGACAGGCCGCCTACTTGCGGAGCGATTCAGAGAGCACCTCTGGGCCACCCGGACGAACCAACCCAACCAACCTGTGGCACAGCATTTCAACTCCCCCTCCCACTCCACCGAGGATATGCAGGTCATTGGACTCATCCACCGCCAAACCACAACAACCCGACGGTCGGAGGAGGAGCGTCTTATCTTCCGACTGGGAACACTCCAACCGCAGGGGATGAACTTGGACTCCACAGTTTCTCCATCCCCCCTCCCCCCACCTTGTCTCAGCCGGATCCCTCCAGCCCGGCACCGCCTTCCTGACCTGCAGTCTTCTTCTTGACCTCCCCGCCTCCATCCTACTCCGACCTATCACCCTCACCTTGACCTCTTTCCACCTAGCACATTTCCAACGCCCCTCCTCCAACTCCCTCCTCCCTACCTTTTATCTTCTCCTGCTGAACACTCTCTGCTCATTCCTGAAGAAGGGCCTGTGCCCGAAACGTCGAATCTCCTGTTCCCTGGATGCTGCCTGACCTGCTGTGCTGTTCCAGCAATAAAGTTTCAACTTTGATAT
>NC_057755.1:2949333-2956146 GCF_004010195.1 Chiloscyllium plagiosum | reverse complement strand
GTTGAAGATACTTCACAGGGCCCATATAGCACCAGACCAATTGGCAAATTTTAAGGCAGGAACATCTTCAGTGTGACCCAAATGTAAAACAGAGGTGGGCATTCTTGTACACTGCTTATGGACTTGTCATAAGATCCGTAAATATTGGACTAAAGTAGCAAATGCACTGATAGAAATCTTGTGAACGGAAATTAGAGTGGATCCAGTATCTCTCCTTTTGGGCTTTTCGAGCTTGCCTTCCCTGGGTGTGCACAGGAAGATATTATTTTCCATTTTCTCTTCCAGTGCAAGGAAAATTACTTTAGTAAACTGGGTGGCTGAGGGCTCTCCTGGACTCTCGAATTGGTATAGAATGATCATGGAATATATTCCCCTTGACTTCCTTACAAACATGGTGCACCAAAAAACCGAATTATTCTCTAATATATGGCAGCTCTTCTTGAATTACGCAGATACAAATATTTCGGCATTTCCACCAAGGGCTTTTATCTAATCGCGACAATGACCCTGGCTGGGCCAGAGCCCCTTGGGGGAGGAATCTGCATGAATACGGGTTTTGTTACGAGCTGATGTTAACACATTCCTAGCATATACTTTACTACTCAATTTCTGTGTTATCCATCATTTTTTTCTTTTAATGTATAATGTAAGAAATTTAATCATGCACTCTGGTTAGTTGTAGATTAGATTAGTAGTTATTTGAGTTTTGTCTTTTTTTTCTTTTCAGTATCTCTCCTTTTGTTTGATAGATTTTGGCTATTATTTATTTAAGATTTAATTGTATATCAATGTTTATATTTGGGTTTTCTTTTATTTATAAACTTGTAAACCATGTTATGTTTTCAATAAAAATAACTATTAAAAAAAAGACTATTGCCAGGTATGGAGAGAAGGTCTTATGAGGAAAGGCTGAGGTACTTGAGGCAGGTTTTGTTAGAGAGACGATAGTTGAGAGGTGACTTCATGGAGACGTGCAAGATGATCAGACGATTAGTTAGGATGGACAGTGACAGCCTTTTTCCTTAAGTGGTGATGGGTAGGATGAGGGAACATAGCTTTAAGTTGAAGTGTGATAGACACAGTACAGGTATCAGAGATAGTTTCTTTACTCAGAGAGTAATAAGAGCGTGGGACACACTGACTGCAACTGTAGTAGACTCGCCAAAATTAAGGGCATTTAAATGGTCAGTGGATAAACACATGGATGATAACTAAATAGTGTAGATTTGGATGGGCTTCAGACTGGTTTTACAGATAAGCACAACATCAAGGGTCGAAAGGCCTGTACTATGCTTTAATGTTCAATAATTTTATGTCTGTGAGATTGCTTCCATTTGTAATTCATAGATGTTATGCTCTGTTATTTCACTTGCAGTTAATTTACTCACAATTGTGATCTTGTTCCAAGGAAACTGCGGCATCCCAACCTGCACCAGTCGCTATCTTGTGGCCATGGCGACTGCAGATCTATTCGTTATAATCATTGAAGTCATACTATGGCAGTTTAAATATTATTATTTCCCGTTGTCTTTCATGCTGACAATATTTTGATTCTTTCAGCCACAAACCGCTCGGTCTGGTTCACAGTCATATTCTCCTTTGATTGATTTGTTGCCATCTGTTTTCAGAACCTGAAAACGAAATATTGCACCCAGAAAAATGCAGCTCTTGTCCTCTCAATAACCTGTATTCAGCTCTGTTTTACAAATATCCCCTTCTACTTTATATATGACCGATAGGTCATTGCCAAACGTTCATGGTTCTGCTATTAAAAGGACAATTATTTTATTGAGCTTGGATGGATTGGGTTTACTGTTTTGATTTTAACGCTATTACTTCCGTATGGTTTAATTTGCAACACACAGTTGCAAAAAACCACCATTTCGACTGGGACAACACATCTATTGGGTCAGGCTAAGCAAAGACAAGCCAGAGAATTCCTAGAAGCCTGGCACTCCAACCACAATGCCATAAACAAACACAAAGATCTAGATGCCATCTATCAACGCCTCAGAAAACGAACAGGAAATGACATCACCACAAAACCCCAGGAACGCCATCCAGGAGAAAGATAAGAAATAGAAAGCAGGAGACAACAGCTTCGCTTCACTTGGAGGTCGCCACTGATGATGTTACCTAGCCAGGTAATGAAACGTCTGGATATCAAACCTACAGCTCAGCGAGCAAACCGACACCCTAAACCTCAACCTGAGTACAAACCTTCACAAACCATGCACATTTGTTTATATGGCAACTCAACTGAAGTTCAGAGAGCAACTCAGGGAGATGATGAAACATCCTCTCACATTAATTATTCAATTAGTACTTAAACAAAAGATCTGACAGTAGTCTCGAGGCATGTCCCTTAGTTTTATATGTGTGAATGTTAAACTGATCGCCAAAATAAAACATAACACAGTATGCTGATTGTGGAGTAGCCAGCATTCAGGCTCTTGAACCCGGGCCTCATCCACACTGTCTTCTTTTCTTTGCTTTTTCCTTTTCTCCTTCTTTTCTTGCCTTGTACTTACCTTTTCGGATGAGCTTGGTCATGGTGCCAACAGTAACAAGTTGTAGGCGAAAGCCAATGAGCGTTGAACGGGACACGTGCATTGGCATGGAGGAGGCACCTGGCAAAGTGGCGAGCATGGGACCAGGCTGTTACATCAGTGGAGGCGCCATCGGCGAGATCGACCCAGCAGTGAAAGATGTCACTTGAGTAGTGGCAACTTCGAGGCTGGTGGCAGCAAGAAAGTTAAGGAGTCTCTTTAAGCTATATCTTAAATTGTTTAAATGATGCCAGAAAATGTGCATTATGTGTAAAATAAAAAAAATGACAATCGAATCAAATCAATCATTCAAAATCCCAATAGATACAACACAAAGAGCTTTATGTGATCGAGTGGGATGTGTGGAAAAATAGATAGTAGACATAAGCGGAGGGCATTGGTTCATCAATTCTGCTTCACAATTAACTTGATCATAGCTGATCCTCTATCCAATTCCATATACCTGTTCTCCCCCAATTCCTCATGAGGCTTTTTTATCTTTAGAAATCTGCCCATTTATTTTATCAATATATACATGAGTTGTCTTCCATAGATTTCTGTGGTAGAGAATTTCATGTGATCATCACCGCCCACCCCCCAAAACTGGAAAGATATGCTCCAATCTCAGTCCGAAATGGCCCATCCCATATCCTGAGATTGTGCCTGCTTTTCCCCGTGCTCCCCCAGTAAAGGGAAGTACTAACATAGCTTCCCGCTTGCCCATTCATCAGAAGGTCAGACATTTCAATTAGATCATGTCTCATTCCTCCAAATTTCTGTGACAGCACCTGGAATCAATCCAATATCTTCTTTGGGATAATAAAAGGGAGATGGGATATTCCAGGAAACTACAGACAGCCGAGTCTCACATTTGTGGTTGGATATTCGTAGAAGAGAATTGTTAAGGTGTGGATTTACACACATTTTGGAAGGCTTGTCCAAATTGAAGACAGTCAGCATGGCTTTGAGTGAGACAGGACATGTTTTACTAACTTGATCGAAGTTTTCAAGGAAGTGACAATGATGACCGACGAAAATCAAGCAGTGGGTGTTGTCTACGTGGATTTTAGTCGGACGTTTGACAACATTCCTCATGATTAGTTCATCCAGAGGAAAAAAAAATACCTGGCATTCATGATGGCTTAGCCGTGTGGCTTCAGAATTGGTTTGCCTGTAGAAGGTAAAGGGCAGTGGAGGAAGAGTGTTTTTCAGGCTGGACGCCTACTGTTTGTGCTCAGGTATGTGTATATTGGGAGTGTTGCAAATATTTTCGGTATAGCATCATTAATTCGGTTTGGATAGGAGACGTTATCCAGTATTCTGCTTTCTGTTCTTAGAATTTCATTCCATAATTTTATAAAGATATTTTATTTGTTTAAAACATCGCAAGCAACCCTGCTAATTGACTCCGGGAATATCCACTGTACACATAGCTAAACAAATAGCAAATTTACGGTCTGGACTACCTGCTTAAAATGTTTTGATGTGTCTGGCCTAATCCTCAACAGATTGAGGCTCTTTGTGGGCGTTAAACAACATGCGGTAGGTGGTTGTGTCTTTCATTTTGTTTGTTAATTTGGTTAGTTTAAACAACACTCAGATAGCAAAGGTTCTTTCAGGCAGCAAGAAGTTTCTGGAGGTGGAAATAGTGACCTTGGGTTTTTTTTTCAAAAGGCAAATACGAGCAAGCTGCAGGAATTAATAGACAACCTGGTGTTGTATTTACCTCCTATTGTGAGGAAAGATGAGATGATTACAGCAGTGGCTCAGCACTTACTTTTGTTCGAAACACCATCTGGATCTGTCGAGACGGCAAGAATTCCATTGCAAATGAAACAGCTTGAATTAGACGTGAAAGACAAGGAAAGGGCAGCAGAAATGAAACCGTTTTAGTTCCGATTAAATTCAGGAGAAAACAAACGAAGGGTTTTAGCAGAAGTGAAAGAAAGAGAAGGAAGGGCTCCAGCAGGAGAGAGAAAAAGAGAGAGAGTTTGAACTTGAGAAATTGACAATTAAAAATGAAGGTTTGCTTAAAAGGCTGGACTGGACTGCACATGGAGGTAGTTGAATTTTGCCAGATGTGTCATATATGTCAGGTAATTGGGAAATCACATGCAGTAATAAAATTTGCATATTCAATATCTATTCCAACATTTGAGAAACATTTTACAAGAGTTTAATTGATTGCGTAGGTCCCCTATCCCGATCAAGAAGTGGGAATCAGTATTCGTCAAAAATAATGGATGTTCAGCTAAATTTTCAGAGGCCATTCCATTATGCAATATCACAGCTAAAAGGATTGTAGAGGAACTACTGAATTTGTTTTACTAGATATGGACTACCTATGGAGATATAGTCAGATCAAGGATCAAATTCACACCGAAATTATTCAAGGAAGTTATGGACAGCTTAGGCATGAAACAATTCAAATCTACTGTGTACCACCCAGAATCACAGAGAGCGCTGGAAAGATGACATCAAACACGAAAGACCATGTTGAGGGCTTATAGTCAAGACTATCCAGATGGTTAGGATAAGGGAATTTCATTTGAGCTTTCTGTGATCAGAGACTCACCAAATGAATGGGCCAAATTCAATCCATTTGAATTGGTGTTTGGCCATGAAGTGAGAGGACCATTAAATTGATTTAGGAGAAATTAGGAAGTCAGAATTCAGAGATCACACATTTAGCTTATGTGTCAAATTTTGGGGAACAATTTAATAGAGCTGGGGAGTTGGCTAGACAGCACTTAAAATTAGCACAGCATGCAATGAAACAGGAAAAATACATGAAATCAAAAATACACAATTTTACAATTGGGGATAAGGTATTAGTATTGCTTCCAGTAAAAGGTTGGCCTTTAAAAGCAAGGTTTAGATGACCTTATCAAGTCAAAAGGAAATTGAGTGAGGTGAACTACTTGATACGGGGTCCAGACAGGAAGAAATCACACATAGTGTGTCATGTGAATATGCTTAAAAGATATTTTGATAAGGAAGGGAAGCAAGAGGAGAAGGTGTTTGTAATAACAGCACAGACGGAAGAACCAAGCTCAGACGGTTTTGAACTGGATATTCCTCAAATTAAATTGGACAATGGGGAAGTTGTCAAAAATTGGGATAAATTATTGAGTTTCATTCCTGAGAAAAATCACAATCACCTAAAAGAGTTATTTCTATCACATGGGGAGATATGCGGAAATAAACTGGGAATTACTAGCCTAATTGTGCATGATATAGTGATAGGAAATGCTGTTCCAATTAATCAAATCATTATAGGCATAACCCCGTAAATTTGGCACAGGTTCAGAAGGAGACAGAGTGCAGGCTCCAAGATGACATAATCAAACTGTGCAGTGACTGAAGCTCACTCATAGTCATGGTGCCAAAGCCATATGGTACCGAACGGTTATGTGTGGGCGATCGCAAAGTCAATCCCATTAAAAGACAAATGGATATCGAATTCCATGGTTGGAGGACTGTATCGAAAAGGTGGGAGAAGCAATTTATGTTTCTAAGTTGAACTTGCTCAGAGGCTACTGGAAAAGCCTTCCGCCTTTTGTCATGCCAAATGGGCTGTAGCAGTTTAAAGTCATGTCATTTGATATAAGAAAGGCTCTGACCACATTTCAGAGACTAACTAATAAGGTCTTTACCGGATTAACCAACTGTGTTGTGTACGTTGATGGCCTGGTGACTTTTAGTCATCTCCAACGTTTATCGGACTTGGTCAATCGACTTCGGAAGGCAGGCTTGGCGGTAAACCTAGCTAAAGTGAATTTTCCAAAACCTAAGTCACCCTCCTGAGCCATGTTATTGGACATAGACAAATGGCCCCACGTGAAGCAAAAATGAAAGTAATTGGGGAATTTTACACATCGTTGACAAAAGGAACAGTACTACTGTTCTTGGGATTGAATCGATTTTACTGTAAGTTTGTGCCAAAGTTTAGCAGTGTGGCTGCTCCACTCACTGAATTGTTAATAAAGGGCAAGAGTTCAGTGGACAGCAGACTGTCAAAAGGCTTTGGACAGCCTGAAAATTGTGTTAACCACTGCCCTAGTATCAGCCACACCGGATTACATGAAGCCTTTCAAGGTGGCTATCAATGCCAGTGATGTGGGTGTTGGTGCGGTGCTGCTGCAGGAAGACAATGAGAAGATAAAATTGGATATTTCTCCAGGAAATTAAATGTTCATCAGTAAAAATAATCGACACTTGAGAAAGAGACTTTAATCTTGGTGTTGACACTACAACATTTCAG
>NC_057755.1:2917645-2948833 GCF_004010195.1 Chiloscyllium plagiosum | reverse complement strand
GCTGCTGAAAAGGAGGCTGTTGAGGAGGGTTTGTCTACTGAGTCAATAGGGGTGGCAGTCAGTAACGGGAAAGGAGCAGACACTTTATTGGGTGTTTTCTACCGGACCCCCCAATAGCAGCAGAGAGGTAGAAAACCAGATCGGACAGCAGATCTTGGAAAGGTGCAGATGTAACAGAGATATTGTTATGGTTGACTTCAACGTTCCCAGTATTGATTGGAACCTTCTTAGTGCAGATGGTCTGGATAGAGCCAGGTGTGTCAGGTGTGTCCAGGAAGCGTTCCTGACTCCTAATGTAGATAGGCCGACTGGGGAGAGGCCATATTGGATTTAGTGCTAGAGAACGGGTCAGGCCAGGTGTCAGATCTCTCGCTTTTACCATAGCAATGGAGAGGGATAGGACCAGACAGTATGGGAAGGTATTTGTTTGGGGGGAGGGGAAATTAAACTGCTGTTAGACTGGAGTTGTGGAGTACAAATTGGGAACAATTGTACTATGTAAAATGCACAAAAGAAATGTGGCGGCTGTTTAAGGAGCACTTGCAACGAGTGTTGGATAACTTTGTCCCATTGAGACAGGCAAGGAATGGTAAGGTGAAGGAGCCTTGGATGACAAGAGCAGAGGAGCTTCTTGTCAAGAGGAAGAAGAAAGCGTACTTTAGGCTGAGGAAGCAGGGATCTGGCATAACTTTAGAGGATTACTGGGTAGCTCGGAAAGAACTGATAAACAGACTGAGGAGAGCGAGAAGGGTACAAGAAAAAGCCTCGGCGGGAACGATTAGGGAAAAGCCAAAGGTTTTCTACATGTTTGCGAGAATAAGAGAATGATCAGAGAGAGGATTGGGCCAATCAGGGATAGTGAAGGGAACTTGTGTCTGGAATCTGAAGAGGTAGAGGAGGCTCGAAATGAAGTTTTGCTACCTTGTTGATAATGAGATCGCTGTGGACCAGGTTAATAGGCTTGAACAGATTGATATGAAGAATGTGCATGTGCTGGAAATTCTGAGAACATCAAGATGGATATGACCCCAGGGCTGGACCAGATATATCCAAGGTTACTACGGCAAGTGAGGTATGAGATTGCTGTGCCTCTGGCGATAATCTCTGCATCAGCAGTCTCCAAAGGAATAGTATTGGAAGGTTGGTGGGAAGCGAATGTTGTTCCTCTGTTCAAAAAGGGGAATAGGGAAATGCCTGGCAATTACAGACCTGTCAGACTTACGTCTGTTGTAAGCAAGTTATTGGAATGGATTCTGAGAGATATGATTAAAGTTTATTTGGAAAAAAGCATAGTTTGATTAAAGACAGTTAACATGGCTTTGTGAGGGGCAGGTCATGCCTCACAAACTTCATTGAGTTATTTGAGGATGTGACAAGACAAGCTGATGGATGTCAAGCAGTGGGATGTGGTGTATATAATTTCAGAAAGGCATTTTATAAGATTCCCCATGGTAGACTCATTCAGAAAGTTAGGAGGTATGGGATATAAGGACATTTGGCTGTCTGGATACAGAATTGGCTTGGCAAAACAAGACAGAGAGTGGTAGTAGATGTAATGTAGTCCACCTGGAGGTCGGTGATGAGTGGTGTTCTGCAGGTATCTGTTCTTGGGCCTCTGCCCGTTGTAATTTTTATTAGATTACTTACAGTGTGGAAACAGGCACTTCGGCCCAACAAGTCGACACCGACCCGCCGAAGCGCGCCCACCCAGATCCATTCCCCAACATTTACCCCTGCACCTATCTCTAAGGGAAATTTACCACAGCCAATTCACCTGACCTGCACGTTTTTGGACTGTGGGAGCACCCGGAGGAAACCCACGCAGACACAGGGAGAACGTGCAAACTCCACACAGACAGTCGCCTGAGGCGGGAATTGAACCCAGGTCTCTGGCGCTGTGAGGCAGCGGTACGAACCACTGTGTCACCGTGCCGCCCCTAAATGACTTGGATGAATAAGTGGAAGGGTGTGGAAGTAAGTTTGTCAATGACACAAAAATCAGTGATGTTGTAGATAGTGCTGAGGTTTGTTGCAGGCTACAACATTGCATTGACAGGATGTAGAGGTGAGCTAAGACGTTGCAGATGGAATTCAATCTGGATAAATGACAAGTGACTCATTTTGGAAGGTTGAATTTGAATGCTGAATACAATGTTTAGACAGGATTCTTGGCAGTGTGGAGGAACAGTGGGATCTTGGTGTCCATGCAAAGTTGCCACCTAAGTTGATAGGGCGGTTAAGAAGGCACATGATGTGTTGGTATTCATTATCAGGGGAATTGAGCTTAAGAGCTGCGAGGTTATGCTACAGCTCTATAAAATCCTGTTGGACCACACTTGGAATATGGCGTCCAGTTCTGATCGCCACATTATAGGAAGGATTTCGATGCTTTAGAGAAGGTGCAGAGAACATTTACCAGGATGCTACCTGGACCACAGTTCATGTCCGATTAAAAAAAGGTTGAGGGAGCTAAGTCCCTTCTTAATGAAGCAAAGAATGGTGAGAGGCAACTTGGTAGAAGTGTACAAGATGATGAGAGGCATAGATAGAGTGAACAGTCAGAGACTTTTTCCCAGGGCAGAAATGGCTATCGTGGGGGTATAATTGTACGGTGATTAGAAGAAAGTTTAGGAAGCTATCAGAGCTTTTTTTAACACAGAGGGTGGTGAGTGCGTGGTAGGCGCTGCCACCATTGGTATTAGAGTCAGATGCATTAGGGATATTTAAGCAACGCTTGAATATGCCCATGGATGATAGTAAAATGAAGGGTATGTAGTTTAGTTTGATCTTGGAGTAGGAAAAAAGATTGGCACAACATCGAGGGCAGAATGGTTCGTATTTGTTATACTGTTCCGTGCTTTATGTTGTATGTTCTAAGGTTGAAGGTCTTAGTTCCTCTACCCTTTCATTATCTCAATCAAAATGAAGTTCTGAATTTAGTTTACCCTCCCCAAATGCCGAACACACACTTGTCTGAATTGAGAACCATTTGCCATCACCTACTCAACTGAATAACTGACAACATTCTACGTTTGATAGCCATCACCTTTACTCTGACCTACAACAGCGATACTTACATCGTCTGCAAACGACCTTTCATCATTTACACCCAAATCATTAATATGTACAAATAATGCAAAGGTATCCAAAACTAAGCCCTGTGGAATACTGTTGCAAACAACTTTCCATTCACGCAAATTTCTATCACCTATTACCTCGAATTTCCTTTCAGAGAACAAATTTTAGATTGAACTGGCAACATTCTCCTGTGTTCCTTAAAATTTTGTTTCTCGGGCTATTCTGTCAATTGGGATTTTGTCAAATGTCCTACTAAACTCCATTTTTACAACATCCACTGAATTACCGTTATATATCCTCCATGTTATGTCCATCAGCAAGGCATTTAGTATGTCTCAACCTTCCTTGAATTGACGTATTTATTGCAGGTGTATTTTGTTGCAAAATACGGAGAAAAGTATGGTACAGCATTGCCTCTCTGCAACGCCATTTTAAAATGCAAAAATAAAAACCAGACATGGAATATAACTGCACAAAAATAAAGAAATAAAGAAGAAGTTTTCAACTTTACAGACCTCCTTGTTAATTGCCGTGCCATGGGCAATAGACCACGTGACTAGGCACGATTCCCCTGCAACACAAATTGCCAGTGGAATGAGAGTTGCCACTTTTCAGTGCCATCTCACTTTCAATGTTGGCCACACCACTACGAGACCTCGCTGGACCTCTAAACCGCACAATAATTCCAAATGGCAGTTTCTCCTGTCAGAATTGATTCTAAAATTTTGCAGACGATGGAATTCATACCTGCCCTTCTATAACATCAGGCTTAAATAGCACATCTTTTTTAATGCTGCAAGCTACATTTTCACAGATCTCCAATCCTCTGGGACATCATTGATTTCTGGTGAGCATTAGAAAATTATTTGCAGTGTGACACTTATTGCATGTTTGGTTTCCTTTAAACGGTTGAAAAATCCATCAATCTCTTAATTTATCCACATTCATAGAGAACACTTCCGATATTTCAGCTCGGACTATGCATGTTGTATCTAATAATTAATTCCTCCTCTTTAACTAGAATGCCTGCAGCATCCAGTTCTTTGTGAAAAAAGAGTCACTGAGACAAACACTTATTGAGAATCTTCATCTTCTACATCCAAGTGTGTGATACCCTTTACATCTTAGATCAGCCCCATCGTTTCTAATTATCCTGATGCTGTTTGTTAATGTGTTTGTTGAAGTACTGATAACAAATGTTTGGTTTTTTCCTGTAAATGCATTGTTGCTTCACTTTGTTGATTTCCTCATTCTCTTCTTACTGCACAATAATTCCAAATGGCAGTTTCTCCTGTCAGAATTGATTCTAAAATTTTGCAGACTATGGAATTCATACCTGCCCTTCTATAACATCAGGCTTAAATAGCACATCTTTTTTAATGCTGCAAGCTACATTTTTCACAGATCTCCAATCCTCTGGGACATCATTGATTTCTGTTGAGCATTAGAAAATGATTTGCAATGTGACACTTATTGCATGTTTGGCTTCCTTTAAACGGTTGAAAAATCCATCACTCTCTTATTTTATCCACTTTCATAGAGAACATTTCCGATATTTCAGCTCGAACTATGCGTGTTGTATCTAATAATTAATTCCTCCTCTTTAACTAGAATGCCTGCATCATCCAGTTCTTTGTGAAAAAAGAGTCACTGAGACAAACATTTATTGAGAATCTTCATCTTCTACATCCAAGTGTGTGATACCCTTTACATCCTAGATCAGCCCCATCGTTTCTAATTATCCTGATGCTGTTTGTTAATGTGTTTGTTGAAGTACTGATAACAAATGTTTGGTTTTTCCTGTCAATGCATTGTTGCATCACGTTGTTGATTTCCTAATTCTCTTCTTTATTTCAATCCTGTACGTTCAACACTCAGCTAAGCTTATATCCTTGTCCCTTTCCATAATGATGACAAATCTAGTTGCAATCTGATTGCCATCTGGTTAAGACACTCACTGCTATTTCATCCAATCTTCCAGTTTAATTTCCTAAAATAATCCAGAACTGTGTTACTTTCGTTTGTCTTATTATTTACATTATGAAGAGAAAACAATATTCTCTTGAATGTTCTTGCAAACATTTGGTGCCCTTTTGTTTTCCACACTCTTTGTAATTCCATTAATATTAGGTTAGTTGAATGAGACAACTGTTACTACCTTATTTTTTTTTCTCTCTATGTAAAGTTACTTTGACTTTGAAATGTGGCTGTAGTTTGAGTTGATACAGGGAACAGGAGATAAAAGCAAAAGGATCATACAAGAAACAATGTGGCAACACGTGACTTGGATCTGAATGATGGGCTTTGCTTTCCGTTATTTGCCTCGAGAAATGTCTTCTCCAAGACCATCGACAATCTTATCTTCTCTGGAGATCTTCCATCTGTAATCTCCAACATTAGTTCCCTTAACACAACACCACCCATTTCTATCTCTGCCCCAAAATTAATAAATCTGCTTGCCCTGGCCGATCTGTGCATCATCTGCAGTCCTCAGTAACTCCACCTCTCGAATATGTTGAATCACATCCTACACTTCACTTTCAGGCACGTGGCAAAGTGAACAATTTAATAACTAATCGGTCCTTCAAAGAAGAACACGATGGTGTTGTTTGCATAAAGGTTAATTCTCATTCTCCCTTCTCCTGGTGTTCGCAGAAGTTCAATTCAAAATTGTTTCTACACGTGGGAATGTTCCGATAGTTTCAACGATATCAGCCAATAAAATTTACTGGCTTCTGTTAGATATGTTTCATTTTTTTTATTGTATTGGAAAAGTTACACCATTCAATAAAAGCAGTATATATTTGTTAGCATTTGTCTCGCATGTTGAATATAATAATACGGTCAAAGGTGATTTACATAATTGATTACAAAACGAAATCCAAAAACACACTTCAAAAAGAGGCATCGGGGGGTGACAGAACATCTAATGAAAGTGGTAAGGCCAAATTTAGATTACTTACAGTGTGGAAACAGGCCCTTCGGCCCAACAAGTCTACACCGCCCCGCCTAAGCGCAACCCACCCATACCCCTACATGTACCCCTTACCTAACATTACGGGCAATTTAGCATGGCTAATTCACCTGACCTGCACATCTTTGGACTGTGGGAGGAAACCGGAGCACCCGGAGGAAACCGGAGCACCCGGAGGAAACCCACGCAGACACGGGGAGAACGTGCAAACTCCACACAGTCAGTCTCCTGAGGCGGGAATTGAACCCGGGTCTCTGGCGCTGTGAGGCAGCAGTGCTAACCACTGTGCCACCGTGCCAATGTGCACCTTAAGGGATTTCCCAGGGTCTGTCAGGCAGTGAAAGCATTAGAAAACCGTACACTGTCCGGGTTCTGGGCAGATTAAAGTAGACCGTTGATGTGTTGGACCCTCCCATTATTCAGGACACTTATACTTCCATAAACTCCTTGACCAGTGAGTTGTTCCATTCTCTACAGTCATTCACGATTGGTTGTGACAGAACTGCAGACCGGAGATTTCGACCTTTGGTCGTGGATTCACTTATCTCTGATTATTAACCGCTGCTTCAGCTGTTTAGCTTGCAAGTAATATTATTGTGCGGCTTCATTATGTGAGAAGTGGGGAAGGGTGTTGTTTACGCAGATGTAGCAAAAAGGGTAGTGATAATAAGCTTCAGCATAGCGCTGACAAACAGGTATAGAGGGCAGCTGCAGGCAAAGATCAGATTAGCAAACTTCGGGAAAAACAAGTTTGTGCAGGCAGAAAAGCAGAACAATAGAAAACACTAGCACAGCAAGTGTTAGTATAGTTACAAAACGGTTGCAGATAACGGCCCAAGGAGATGGAAGTAGAATCTAATCAAGATAAGGAGAAGTCACGTAGGGGCAGTCAGGTCGCAAGTTAGGCAGAGAACTAGAGTGATTGGGTAATGTAGGAGTCGGGAGACGTGACCTCACGCAGCTCAAAGGTATAACCGTACACTTGTTTCAATGCTCATTTTCTTTAGCATTTTATGCCCTTTCTTGCAAGGTCGTAAAATAAATTGTCTTGTTTCCAGTTTTGGTGGGTTTTGGCTAATTTTGGTAAGTTTGTTTCTAACAGATTTGGGGGCTAATCCGGGATCCCAAACTCTGGTCGCTCATCATTCTTGGAGAAATGGAGAAGGTGCACCTCGCTGACTTCGGCGATCTCTAGTTTTCCCTTGTTGCCGCGGCGGCTTTGAGCGAGCGTGATCTTAGGGAAAGACCCTGGTAACAAGACAGGAAGACGCGGCAAGTTCGCTCGGGTAACTCTTGTGCACAAGACCCGGGTAAGGAAAGGTCTCTCGAGATATATCCGGGCGACCGGGAATTTGTAACAGTAGCTGTTGCGGGAATTGCCGCGCAGGTAACGACCGAATTGACATGACCAGGTGACTCTGTGCACCGACCAAGGTAAGAAAAGGACCTTTAAGTATTCCCTTGGTGTCGGGGACGTACGAGAAGTACGAGGAATTGGAGAGGTCTAAAAATAACATATAATTGGCCGGATTGATCGGACGGGAAAGGGTGTCAACCTAATTCTAGCAGCCAGCCTTAGACTGGTTGTTAAGAAGGGAAATCCCCCACGTGAAGGTCAGGAACCTGAAGTGGATGTGGAAGAAGGTGACACCGGACCTCGAAAAGATCAATTAAATTTTAAAAAAAATGGGAGGCAATGGAAGTTGTCTCTATAAAGATTGATGAGAAAGTGAGGTCTGCAGACGCTGGAGATCAGAGCTGGAAATGTGTTGCTGGAAAAGCGCAGCAGGTCAGGCAGCATCCAGGGAACAGGAGAATCGACGTTTCGGGCATAAGCCCTTCTTCAGGAATGGCTTTCCTGAAGAAGGGCTTAAGCCCGAAACGTCGATTCTCCTGTTCCCTGGATGCTGCCTGACCTGCTGCGCTTTTCCAGCAACACATTTCCAGCTCTATAAAGATTGATGTATAGTTAATGTTAAACTTGAAGAAATTCCGTCCGACAGTCCCTTGGGGAAAATGTTTGGAAATTGGGAACACTACTCCTGGACGGTGGAGAAAGATAAACTTATAATGAAAAGGTATTGTTGTTTAGTCTGGACACAATAAAGTATTAAGAAATCTGATATATTTTGGCCCAAATATGGGTCCGATGAAGGTTAGCTGTGCCAAGACTTAAATATATATGTTAATAGCAAAGAGAAAGAAAGCCGACAAGAGGCTGATTATGCAGCCTGTTGGATAGGGAGCCAAAATATGTTCGTCTTAAAAAAGAAAGAAAGGGAGGAAAAGGATGAAAAACCCAAAACTCCCCTTTGGGACCCTTTGTCAAATTTACCTCCCGCTTATTACATTAGAAATGATGGTCCACCATCCCCCGATGACACTGGATCATCGCCCCAGCCCTCTGTACCCCAGCAGAGGAACCCCCAGAAGAGGAATCTGAAAAAGGCCCAGAAGAGGACTCCACTGTGAGCCAGGTTAAGACTAGATCAACAGTAAGGAGAGAAGAAAGGTAACAAGGCAGGGCCACACAGGTATATCCTCTCAGAGAGGTCCCCATTGGAAACGGTGAAATTGGATATGTTAATGCGCCGCTGACCAGTGGGGAGGTCAGAGCCTTTAAAAAGGAAATAAAAAATCTAATTGAGGATCCCGTGGGATTGGGGGAGCAGTTAGACCAGTTTTTGGGGCCAAATTGGTATACCTGGGGGGAAATGATGGCAATATTGGGGACGTTATTCTCAGGAGAATAAAAAGGGTATGATCAGAAGGGCCGCTGTGAGGGAATGGGAAAGAAGATACCTCCGGGAGAAGAAGTAACTCCGGCTGAACAAATATTCCATAATACAGATCAGCGACGGGAGGGCATGAATGCACGTGATAGTGGAAGCATGAGAGACTTTCGGGAAATGGTGATCTTGGGAATTAAGGAAGCAGCGCCAAGATCACAAAACTTTGTTAAGGCTTTTGAAGTAAGGCAGGAGAAAGACGAGACCCCTTCGGCATTTTTCAAAGGCTCAAAGAAGCCACAAGGAAATATTCGGGATTGAATCCTGATGACCGGTGGCGCAAGGACTTTTGAAGGTCCAGTTTGTGACAAAGTCATGGTTGGACATACAAAAGAAATTCCAGAAAATAGATGGATGGAGTGAAAAACAGATGGAAGAGTTGTTACGTGAGGCACAGAAAGTGCATGTGAAGAGAGAGGACGAGAAGCAGAAGCAGAAAGGTAAAATGATGGTGGTAGCAGTAGATGAAATAACTAAGAGGAGATTAGGATTGGGAGATAATAGAAAGGATAAGGATAGAGGAGGACACGAAAGACAAAGTTCGGACGTCCGGGGAAGAAGGCAACAGGCGGGATGTTACCATTGTGGAAAAGTGGGCCATTTTAATCAAGAATGCCCTGGACTAACGCGGTAAAGGGAAACTGTTTCCTTAATGGCATTTGATGAGGAATAGGGGAGTCAGGGGTTCCTTCCTCCTGAAACCCACCGGGAACCCTTGATAAATCTAAAGGTGTGACCTGAAGGGGAGGAGGCAGTATTTTTGATGGACACGGGAGAAGCATGGTCATCCCTAAGTTTTAGACATGGCGGCGTAAAATTGACTAACAAGAATCTCAGGGTTTCCGGAGTAAAAGGCGAAGAATTTTTCGTGCCTATTTTTGAGCCAATGCTAATTAGAGTAAATAATGAGGAAGTGACAGGACAATTATTGTATACTCCCGACATTGGAAGTAATCCATTAGGTAGGGATTTGATTATCTTGTTCGGCTTAAAAATTGGGGTGGAAAATAGTGCAGTGACCGTAAAGATGACCATGTTAACACCTCGCGATGAAAAACAAATCAGTCCTGATGTATGGGCAAGACTGGGTAATACAGGGCATCTAACTATTGCTCCGATGGTAATTACATTGATTCAGGAGATTAAGACAGTTCGGATTAGACAATACCCCATATCACTGGAAGGTCGTAAAGGTCTGCAACCAGTGATTCTTTGTTAAAAACCAGATTGTTAGAACCCTGTATGTCACCCTTTAATACCCCAATACTGCCTGTCCGCAAACCAGATAGAACCTATCGATTAGTGCAGGATCTCAGAGCATTGAACCGATTGGTTTGAACATGACACCCGGTAGCTCCCAATCCGTACACTTTGCTAGGCAAGATACCGTGTCACCACCGCTGGTTTCGTGCAATAGATTTAAAGGATGCATTCTTGGCCTGCCCTCTGGCTCCAGAAAGCCGTGATATGTTTGCCTTTGAGTGGGAAAACCCATACACTGGTAGAAAGCAACAATTCCGATGGACGGTACTTCCCCAGGGATTCACAGAATCACCTAATCTATTCGAGCAAGTACTGGAACAGGTCCTGGAACAACTTGAGATGCCTAAAGTGACATCACTGTTACAATACGTGGAAGATCTACTTGTGTCAGGACGAAAGAGAGATGACGTGAGCTTCCACCAATAGGCTGTTAAATTTCCTAGGGCAACAAGGTTTAAGAGTATCTAGGAATAAATTGCAACATGTAGAGAAAGAAGTGAAATATATATGGCAGCTTGCTAGTGAGAGTACAAGGCGAATTAACCCCGAGAGAATTAAAGGAATAGTAGAACTACCCCTCCCGATCTCCAAACGAGAATTACAGAAGTTCTTGGGGCTAGTGGGCTATTGTAGATTATGGATAGAAGCATACGCCCAGAAAACGAAAGGGTTATATTATAAATTGACAGAATCTGAACATGAAAGACTACACTGGACAGAAGAGGAAAAGGAAGGGTTACATAAGCTAAACCATAGTTTAATACAAGCTCCGGTGTTGGTCCTGCTTTCCCTCGAGAAACCATTTCACCTTTTTGTGACAGTAAATGATGAAGCAGCCTTAGGAGTGTTAACCCAGAAGGGAGGGGGAAGGAGGCAGCCCAAAGCCTTCCTGTCTAAGATCTTGGATCCTGTCCTGAGAGGATGGCCTGAATGTATACAGGCAGTGGCAGCCACTGCCATACTGGTAGAGTAGAGCCATAACCTTACTTTTGGAGGAGCGCTAGTCGTTAGTACCCCCCATCAAATCAGAACTGTGTTAAACCAAAAGGCAGGGAAATGGTTGGCAGACTCATGAATCTTGAAATACGAAGCCATTCCGATGGAGAGAGAGATGACCTCGTGTTAGCAATAGATACCTGTCTACACCCAGCTACCTTCCTATGGAAGGGTAAACCTCTGGACAAACGAGAATTAGGACATGACTGTTTAGATATCATTGATATCAGGATAAGGTTAGACCAGATCTAAAAGATATTCCCTTGCATGATGGGGGCAGACTGTTTATAGACGGGTCATCAAGAGTCGTACAAGGAAAAAGACACAATGGATATGCAGTAGTAGATGGTAACAAGGACCAAACAGTTGAGGCTGACCGGTTGCCTAGCACATATTCGGCCCAAACTTGTGAGTTGTATGTATTAAACCAAGCTTTAAAACAACTAAAAAATCAGGATGGGACAATTTAAACCGACTCTAAGTATGCCGATGGGGTGCTCCATACCTTCTGAAAAATATGGCATTAAAGTGGACTAATCAATAGCCGGGGGAAGGAATTAGTACACGAACAGTTAATAGGACAAGTGTTGAAAAGTTCGGAATTACCACGAGAAATAGCAATAGTTCATGTACCGGGGCACCAAAAGGGAACACTCTAGAAGCAAGAGGAAATAGACTCGCAGACGAAGCATCCAAAGAGGCAGCTATGAACCTTACAGTAACAAAAATACGGGTTCTCACACCCCTAGTGGAGTCTCCTTCCGTGAAGCTCGTGTATACGAAGGAAGAGGAAAAAGAATTCCAGGAGATAGGAGCCACTAAGACAAGTGAAGGAAGATAGATACTCCCGGATGGGAGGGAAATGTTGAGTAAACCAGTCATGAGAAACATTCTAAATACCCTGCACCAAGGCAGTCATTGGGGGTCTCAAACTATGTGTGACACAGTGTTAAGGAAGTACGGATGGAAAGGGATATGCACATTAGCCAAGCAGGTATGCTCAGGATGCCCGATTTGCCAAAAGATTAATGAAAAGGTAACAAGAGGAGGGCAAAAAAGTTGGAAGGAATCCCAGGGTAAGACATCTTCAGAACATACAGGCCGACTATACAGAATTACCC
The DNA here is from genome assembly GCF_004010195.1 of Chiloscyllium plagiosum. Lineage (NCBI taxonomy): Eukaryota > Metazoa > Chordata > Chondrichthyes > Orectolobiformes > Hemiscylliidae > Chiloscyllium > Chiloscyllium plagiosum. Next base: position 2,936,612 of record NC_057755.1, on the reverse strand, counting down.
CTGGTAGGGAAACAAAAGTACGTATTAGTCATAGTAGACCACTTAACCGGGTGAGTGGAAGCTTTCCCAATGTCTTCAGCTACCTCAAAAGGAGTAGTGAAAACAATCCTTGAACATATCATCCCACCATATGGAATAGTGGAAACTATAGATTCAGACCAAGGTTCCCATTTTATTTCTAAGATCTTTCAAGGGGTAATAGCAGGACTAGAAATTTCGTTGGAATTCCATACTCCTTGGCACCTGTAGACAACGAGGACATAACAATCAAGGCCAATGGCTTTGCAATCTCCTCCCCTGCTTCCCAGAGAATCCTAGGATAAATGCTATCAGGCCCAGGGGACTTATCTATTTTCACCCTTTCCAGAATTTCCAACACCTCTTCCCTACATACCTCAAAGCCGTCCATTCTAATTAATTGTGACTCAATATTCACATCGGCAACAATGTCCTGTTCCTGAGTGAATACTGACGAAAAGTATTCATTCAGTGTCTCCCCAATCTCTTCAGCCTCCACACGCAACTTCCCACTACTATCCTTGACTGGACCGATTCCTACCCTCGTCATTCTTTTATTCCTGACATACCTATAGGAAGCGTTTGGGTTTTCCCGAATCCTACCAACTAAGGACTTTTCATGTCCCCCTCCTTGCTGCTCTTAGTTCTCTCTTCAGATCCTTCCTGGCTACCTTATTACTCTCAATCGCCCCAGTTGAACCTTCACGCCTCATCTTTACATAGGCCGCCCTCTTCCATTTAACAAGGGATTCCAATTCCTTATTAAACCACGGCTCCCTCACACGACCCATTCCACCCTGCCTGACAGGTACATACTTATCAATGACACTCAATAGTTGCTCCTTGAACAAGCTCCACATATCAATTGTGCAAATGCCTTGAAGCCTACTTTTCCAAGCCACGCATCCGACGACGTGCCTCACCGCATCATAATTTCCCTGCTCCCAGCTATAACTCTTGCCCTGTAGTGCACACTTATCCCTCTCCATCACTAGAGTAAAAGTCACCGAATTGTGGTCACTGTCCCCAAAGTGCTCACCTACCTCCAATTCTAACACCTGGCCTGGTTCGTTACCCAGAACCAAATCCAGTATGGCCTCACCTCTTGTTGGCCTGTCTATATATTGTGTCAGAAACCCTCCTGCACACATTGGACAAACACCGGGCTATCTAACGAACTCGAGCTATAGCTCTCCCAGTCAATATCTGGAAAGTTAAAGTCCCCCATAACAACCACCCTATTACTTTAACTCTTCTCCTGAATCATCCTCGCAATCCTTTCTTCTACGTCTCTAGGACTATTAGGAGGCCTGTAGGGTGACCTCACCTTTCCTATTCCTAACCTCAGCCCAAACTACCTCAGATGTCGAGTCGTCATCCATCGTCCTTTCCACCGCAATGCCACACCTCCCTCTCTTTTATCCCCACCTCTGACCCTACTAAAACATTTAAACCCTGGAACCTGCAACAGCCAATCCTGTCCCTGTTCTACCCATGTCTCTGTAATAGCCACAATATCGAAATCCCAGGTGCCAACCAACGCTGCAATTTCACCTACCTTATTTCGTATACTTCTTGCATTGAAGTATACACACTTCAAGCCACTTTCCTGTTTACAGGCACCCTCCTTTGAGATTGATGCCATGTTCCAAACCTCCCTACACTCCAGGTCCTGCACCCTAAAGCTACAGTCTAGATTCCCATGCCCCTGCAGAGTTAGTTTAAATCCCCCCCAAGAACAAAACCCCCCCCACCCATCTCCCACGAGCACTAGCAAACCTCCCACCAAGGGTACTGGTGCCCCTCAGGTTCAGGTGTAGACCATCCTGTTTATAGAGGTCCCACCTTCCCCAGAAAGAACCCCAGTTATCCAGATACCGGAATCCCTCCCTCCTGCACCATCCCTGTAGCCACGCATTTAAGTGTTCTCTTTCCCTATTCCTCGAATCTTTATCACGTGGCACGGGTAACAAACCAGAGACAACAACTCTGTTCGTTCTAACTCTGAGCTTCTAGCCTAGCTCCCTGAAAGCCTGCCTAACATCCTCAGCCTTCCTCCTACCTATGTCGTTGGTGACAATGTGGACCAAGACTTCGGGCTGATCCCCCTCCCCCTTAAGGACCCGGAAAACACGATCAGAGACGTCACGTACCCTTGCACCTGGGAGGCAACATACCAAACGTGAGTCTCTCTCGGCCCCACAGAACCGCCTATCTGTGCCCCGAACTATCGAGTCCCCAATAACTATTGCTCTGCTTTTCTCCACCCTTCCTTTCTGAGCAACGGGGACAGGCTCCGTGCCAGAGGCCTGAACCCCATTGCTTACCCATGGTAAGTCATCCCCCCCACAAGTATCCAAAACGGTATACTTGTTCTTGAGGGGAACGGCCGCAGGGGGTCCCTGCACTGGCTGCTTCCTCCCAGTCCCCCTCACTGTCACCCATCTGTCTGCAATCTTTGGAGTTACTACTTCCCTAAAGCTCCGATGTATGACCCCCTCTGCCTCCCGAATGATCCTAAGTTCATCCAACTCCAGCTCCCTAACACGGTCTTGGAGGAGCTGGAGATGGGTGCACTTCCTGCAAGTGTAATCAGCAGGGACGGCCATGGCATCCCTCACCTCAAACATGTTGCAAGAGGAACATTGCACTGCCTTCACTGCCATCTCTCTAAAAGTAACCTTTAAAAAAAACTCGGTCTAAAGAATAGAACAAGCAAAATGCAGCACTTACCTACTTAACACAACAGGTCTTATTATTAGGTGAGAGGAGGAGGGCGGGTGGGAGGCACTACCTCTGGAGTGCCTCGGGTTCCTCGCCTACCCAGGTAAGCTTGCGCTACACCAGCTTCCGACTGCCCCTCTGGTCGTCGTCACTGTCCCCTGGCGACTCCCGCTCTTTCTGTGAAGAGAAAAAAAACACCGCCACCGGTGAGTAATTTTAAAACAAACTGTCTTACCTTAGCTGTAGCCTTCAGGGTTCGTTTAAACTCAGCTGCTGCTCGCACTCAAAATGACCGTTGGCGTCGAAGGGTGTGTATTTATACTCACTGCTTTCCTTCCCGGCTGCCCCTCTAGTCGTCGTCACTTCTCCCTGCGACTCCCGCTGTTTCGGTGAAGAGAAAAAAAAACACCGCTGCACGCTACCGGTAAGTAATTTTAAAACAAACTGCCTCACTTTAGCTGTCGCCTTCCGGGTTCGTTTAAACTCAGCTGCTGCTCGCACTCAAATGCTGCAGATCTGCTGCAATTTTTGATAATCTTCCTCATTGTCCACGGAACCGCCTAAATTAATGGCATCTGCAAACTTACTAATCATACCTTCTACATTCTCATCTAAATTGTTGATGTAAATAACAAACAGCCATCGGCCCAACAGTGACCCCTGAGGTACACCACTAGTGAGAGACCTCCAGTTCGACAAGCATCATTTCACTATTACTCTCTGCTTCCTAGTATCAAGCCAATTATGAATTCAATTTATCAGCTCCCCATGAATTCCACATCACTGGCATTTAATAGCCACCTTGAAAGGCTTCATGTAATCCGGTGTGGCTCATACTAGGGCAGTGGTTAACACAAGTTTCAGGCTGTCCAATGCCTTTTGAGTCTGCTGTCCACTGAAACTCTTGCCCTTTGTTAACAATTCAGTGAGTGGAGCAGCCACACTGCTAAACTTTGGCACAAACTTACTGTAAAATCCATTCAATCCCAAGAACAGTAGTACTGTTCCTTTTGTCAACGATGTGTAAAATTCCCCAATTACTTTCATTTTTGCATCACGTGGGGCCATTTGTCTATATCCAATAACATGGCTCAGGAAGGTGACTTAGGTTTTGGAAAATTCACTTTAGCTAGATTTACCGCCAAGCCTGCCTTCCGAAGTCGATTGACCAAGTCCGATAAACGTTGTAGATGACTAAAAGTCACCAGGCCATCAATTTACACAACACAGTTGGTTAATCCGGTAAAGACCTTATTAGTTAGTCTCTGAAATGTGGTCAGAGCTTTTCTTATATCAAATGACATGACTTTAAACTGCTACAGCCCATTTGGCATGACAAAAGGCGGAAGTCTTTTCCAGTAGCCTCTGAGCAAGTTCAACTTAGAAACATAAATTGCTTCTCCTACCTTTTCGATACAGTCCTCCAATCATAGAATTCGATATGCATCTGTCTTTTAATGGGATTGACTTTGCGATCGCCCACACATAACCGTTGGGTACCATATGGCTTTGGCACCATGACTATGAGTGAGCTTCAGTCACTGCACCTCACTTTGATAATGTAATCTTGGATTCTGCACTCTATCTCTTTCTGAACCTGTGCCAAATTTAGGGGGTTATGCCTATAATGATTTGATTAATTTGAACAGCATTTCCTATCACTATATCATGCACAATTAGGCTAGTAATTCCCAGTTTATTTCCGCATATCTCCCCATGTGATAGAAATAACTCTTTTAGGTGATTGTGATTTTTCTCAGGAATGAAACTCAATAATTTATCCCAATTTTTGACAACTTCCCAATTGTCCAATTTAATTTGAGGAATGTCCAGTTCAGAATCGTCTGAGCTTGGTTCTTCCTTCTGTGCTGTTATCACAAACACCTTCTCCTCTTGCTTCCCTTCCTTATCAAAATATCTTTTAAGCATATTCACATGACACACTATGTGTGATTCCTTCCTGTCTGGACCCCGTATCAAGTAGTTCACCTCACTCAATTTCCTTTTGACTTGATAAGGTCCTCTAAACCTTGCTTTTAAAGGCCAACCTATTACTGGAAGCAATACTAATACCTTATCCCCAATTGTAAAATTGTGTATTTTTGATTTCATGTATTTTTCCTGTTTCATTGCATGCTGTGATAATTTTAAGTGTTGTCTAGCCAACTCCCTATTCTCGATTAAATTGTTCTCTAAAATTTGACACATAAGCTAAATGTGTGATCTCTGAATTCTGACTTCCTAATTTCTCCTAAATTAATTTAATGGTCCTCTCACTTCATGGCCAAACACCAATTCAAATGGATTGAATTTGGCCCATTCATTTGGTGAGTCTCTGATCACATAAAGCTCAAATGGAATTCCCTTATCCTAACCATCTGGATAGTCTTGACTGTAAGCCCTCAACATGGTCTTTCATGTTTGATGTCATCTTTCTAGCGCTCTCTGTGATTATGGGTGGTACACAGTAGATTTGAATTGTTTCATGCCTAAGCTGTCCATAACTTCCTTGAATAACTTCGGTGTGAATTTGACCCTTGATCTGACTATATCGCCATTGGTAGTCCATATCTAGTAAAACAAATTCAGTAGTTCCTCTACAATCCTTTTAGCTGTGATATTGCATAATGGAATGGCCTCTGATAATTTAGCTGAACATCTGTTATTTTTGACGAATACTGATTCCCACTTCTTGATCGGGATAGGGGACCTACGCAATCAATTAAACTCTTGTAAAATGCTTCTCAAATGCTGGAATAGGTATTGAATGTGCAAATTTTATTACTGCATGTGTTTTCCCAATTACCTGACATGTATGACAGGTCTGGCAAAATTCAACTACCTCCATGTGCAGTCCAGTCCAGCCTTTTAAGCAAACCTTCATTTTAATAGTCAATTTCTCAAGTTCAAACACTCTCTCTTTTTCTCTCTCATGCTGAAGCCCTTCGTTCTCTTTCTTTCACTTCTGCTAAAACCCTTCGTTTGTTTTCTTCCTGATTTTAATCGGAACTAAAACGGTTTCATTTCTGCTGCCCTTTCCTTGTCTTTCACGTCTAACTCAAGCTGCTTCATTTGCAACTGAGTTCTTGCCATCTCGACAGATCCGGATGGTGTTTCGAACAAAAGTAAGTGCTGAGCCACTGCTGTAATCATCTCATCTTTCCTCACAATAGGAGGTAAATACAACGCCAGCTTGTCTATTAATTCCTGCAGCTTGCTCGTATTTGCCTTTTGAAAAAAAAACCCAAGGTCACTATTTCCACCTCCAGAAACTTCTTGCTGCCTGAAAGAACCTTTGCTATCTGAGTGTTGTTTAAACTAACCAAATTAACAACCAAAATGAAAGACACAAACACCTACCGCGTGTTGTTTAACGCACACAAAGAGCCTCAATCTGTTGAGGATTAGGCCAGACACATCAAAACATTTTTAAGCAGGTAGTCCAGACCGTAAATTTGCTATTTGTTTAGCTATGTGTATAGTGGATATTCCCGGAGTCAATTAGCAGGGTTGTTTGCGGTGTTTTAAACAAATAAAATATCTTTATAAAATTATGGAATTAAATTCTAAGAACAGAAAGCAGAATACTGGATAACGTCTCCTATCCAAACCGAATTAATGATGCTATACCGAAAATATTTGCAACACTCTCAATATATACATACCTTAGCACAAACAGTAGGCGTCCAGCCTGAAAAACACTCTTCCTCCACTGCCCTTTATCTTCTTCAGGCAAACCAATTCTGAAGCCATACGGCTAAGCCACCATGAATGCCAGGTATTTTTTTTTCCTCTGGATGAACTAATCATGAGGAATGTTGTCAAACGTCCGACTAAAATCCACGTAGACAACACCAACTGCTCGATTTTTGTCGGTCATCATTGTCACTTCCTTGAAAACTTCGATCAAGTTAGTAAAACGTCCTGTCTCACTCAAAGCCATGCTGACCGTCTTCAATTAGGACCAGCCTTCCAAAATGTGTGTAAATCCACACTTAACAATTCTCTTCTACGACTATCCAACCACAAATGTGAGACTCGGCTGTCTGTAGTTTCCTGGAATATCCCATCTCCCTTGTATTATCCAAAGATGATACTGGATTGATTCCAGGTGCTGTCACAGAAATTTGGAGGAATGAGACATGATCTAATTGAAATGTCTGACCTTCTGATGAATGGGCAAGCCGGATGCTTTGTTAGTACTTCCCTTTAATGGGGGAGCACGGGGAAAAGCAGGTACAATCTCAGGATATGGGATGGGCCATTTCGGACTGAGATTGGAGCATATCTTTCCAGTTTTTGGGGGTGGGCGGTGATGATCACATGAAATTCTCTACCACAGAAGTCTATGGAAGACAAATCATGCATATTTTGATAAAATAAATGGGCAGATTTCTAGAGATAAAAAAAGCCTCATGAGGAATTGGGGGAGAACAGGTATATTGGATAGAGGATCAGCTATGATCAAGTTAATTGTGAAGCAGAATTGATGAACCAATGTCCTACGCTCATGTCTACTATCTATGTTTCCACACATCCCACTCGATCACATAAAGCTCTTTGTCTTGTATCTATTGGGATTTTGAATGATTGATTTGATTTGATTGTCATTTTTTTATTTTACACATAATACACATTTTCTGGCATCATTTAAACAATTTAAGGTATAGCTTAAAGAGACTCCTTAACTTTCTTGCTGCCACCAGCCTCGAAGTTCCCAATACTCAAGTGACATCTTTCACTGCTGGGCCTATCTCGCCGATGGCGCCTCCACTGATGTAACAGCCTGGTCCCATGCTCGCCACTTTGCCAGGTGCCTCCTCCATGCTCACTGGCTTTCGCCTACAACTTGTTACTGTTGGCACCATGACCAAGCTCATCCGAAAAGATAAGTACAAGGCAAGAAAAGAAGGAGAAAAGGAAAAACAAAGAAAAGAAGACAGTGTGGATGAGGTCCGGGTACAAGAGCCTGAATGCGGGCTACTCCACAACCAGCATACTGTGTTATGTTTTATTTTGGCGATCAGTTTAACATTCATACATATAAAACTAAGGGACATGCCTCGAGACTACTGTCAGATCTTTTGTTTAAGTACTAATTGAATAATTAATGTGAGAGGATGTTTCATCATCTCCCTGAGTTGCTCTCTGAACTTCAGTTGAATTGCCATATAAACAAATGTGCATGGTTTGTGAAGGTTTGTACTCAGGTTGAGGTTTAGGGTGTCGGTTTGCTCGCTGAGCTGTAGGTTCGATATCCAGACGTTTCATTACTTGACTAGGTAACATCATCAGTGGCGACCTCCAAGTGAAGCGAAGCTGTTGTCTCCTGCTTTCTATTTATATCTTTCTCCTGGATGGCGTTCCTGGGGTTTTGTGGTGATGTCATTTCCTGTTCGTTTTCTGAGGCGTTGATAGATGTCATCTAGATCTTTGTGTTTGTTTATGGCGTTGTGGTTGGAGTGCCAGGCTTTTAGGAATTATCTGGCTTGTCTTTACTTAGCCTGACCCAATAGATGTGTTGTCCCAGTCGAAACGGTGTTTTTTTGCAACTGTGTGTAGGGCTACGAGGGAGAGAGAGTCGTGTCTTTTTGTGGCTAGCTGGTGTTCATGTATCCTGGTGGCTAACTTTCTTCCTGTTTATCCTACGCAGTGATTGTGGCAGTCCTTGCATGGAATTTTGTAGATGACGTTGGTTTTGTCCATGGGTTGTACTGGGTCTTTTAAGTTTGTTAGATTTTGTTTGAGAGTGTTGGTAGGTTTGTGTGCTAGTAGGATTCCGAGGGGTCTTAGTAGTCTGGCTGTCATTTCTGAAACTTCTTTGATGTATGGTAAGGTGGTTAGGGTTTCTGGCTGTGTTTGGTCTGCTTGTCGTGGTTTGTTCTTGAGGAATCTGTGCACTGTATTTTTTGGGTATCCGTTCTTCTTGAATACGTTGTATAGATGGTTCTCCTCTGTTTTCCGAAGTACATCTGTGCTGCAGTGTGTGGTGGCTCGTTCGACATCACAGTCGATAGAAAGGACAACGAAGAACTACAAACCTGCGTATACAGAAAACCGACAAACAGTGGCCAAATACTTAACTACACCAGCAACCATCCCAACACACGCGAACAAAGCTGTGTCAGAACACTATTCCAACGAGCCACCACACACGACTCTCTCTCCTTCGTAGCCCTACACACGGATGAAAACAACCACCATTTCGACTGGGACAACACATGTATCCTGGGTCAGGCTAAGCAAAGACAAGCCAGAGGATTCCTAGAGGCCTGGCACTCCAACCACAGCGCCATAACCAAACATATAGATCTAGATGCCATCTATCAACCCCTCAGAAAACGAACCGGAAATGACATCGCCACAAAACCCCAGGAACCCCATCCAGGAGAAAGATATAAATAAAAAGCAGGAGACACCAGCTTCGCTTCACTTGGAGGTCGCCACTGATGATGTTACCTAGCCAGGTAATGAAACGTCTGGGTATCAAACCTACAGTTCAGCCAGCAAACCTACACCCCATAAACAAATGTGCTTGTGCAGCAATTTAAATTTTCCAGTGAAACGCCAGCCATTGCAAATATAAGTTCTGAACTATTGTAATTTCTCAGATACATTCCTCAAATATTATAATAAAAGAATTCTGTAACATGAATTGACCACAGAATTATGAAGGTGCCAGATATGGTCAAAAGTAAAATCACAGACTTTCTTCTGCTCTCCACCTCTGGGTCACTTGAATTCTCACTTTTTCACTGACTCTTCAGTCCCTGACAGATCTGACTGGTCACTAAAATGTGTCTCACTCTCAGAGCATTGAGTAACAGAATTAAACCATACGGAAGTAATGGCGTTAAAATCAAAACAGTAAAACCCAATCCATCCAGGCTCAGTAAAATAATTTTCCTTTTAATAGCAGAACCATGAAAGTTTGGCAATGACCTATCGGGTCATATATAAAGCAGAAGGGGATATTTGTAAAACAGAGCAGAATACAGGTTATTGAGAGGACAAGAGCTGCATTTTTCTGAGTGCAATATTTCGTTTTCAGGTTCTGAAAACAGATGGCAACAAATCAATCAAAGAAGAATATGACTGTGAACCAGACCGAGCGGTTTGTGGCTGAAAGAATCAAAATATTGTCAGCATGAAAGACAATGGGAAATAATAATATTTAATCTGCCATAGTATGACTTCAATGATTATAACGAATAGATCTGCAGTCGCCATGGCCACAAGATAGCGACTGGTGCAGGTTGGGATGCCGCAGTTTCCTTGGAACACGATCACAATTGCGAGTAAATTAACTGCAAGCGAAATAACAGAGCATAAAATCTATGAATTACAAATGGAGGAAATCTCACAGACATAAAACATTGAACATTAAAGCATAGTACAGGCCTTTCAACCCTTGATGTTGTGCTGATCTGTGAAACCAGTCTGAAGCCCATCCAAATCTACACTATTTAGTTATCATCCATATGTTTATCCACTGACCATTTAAATGCTCTTAATTTTGGCGAGTCTACTACAGTTGCAGTCAGTGTGTCCCACGCTCTTATTACTCTCTGAGTAAAGAAACTATCTCTGATACCTGTACTGTGTCTATCACACTTCAACTTAAAGCTATGTTCCCTCATCCTACCCATCACCATCTAAGGAAAAAGGCTGTCACTGTCCATCCTAACTAATCTTCTGATCATCTTGCACGTCTCTATGAAGTCACCTCTCAACCATCGTCTGTCTAACAAAACCTGCCTCAAGTACCTCAGCCTTTCCTCATAAGACCTTTTCTCCATACCTGGCAATAGTCTTTTCTTTAATAGTTATTTTTATTGAAAACATAACATGGTTTTACAAGTTTATAAATAAAAGAAAACCCAAATATAAACATTGATATACAATTACATCTTAAATAAATAATAACCAAAATCTATCAAACAAAAGGAGAGATACTGACAAGAAAAAAAAGACAAAACTCAAATAACTACTAATCTAATCTACAACTAACCAGAGTGCATGATTAAATTTCTTACATTATACATTAAAAGAAAAAAATGATGGATAACACAGAAATTGAGTAGTAAAGTATATGCTAGGAATGTGTTAACATCAGCTCGTAACAAAACCCGTATTCATGCAGATTCCTCCCCCAAGGGGCTCTGGCCCAGCCAGGGTCATTGTCGCGATTAGATAAAAGCCCTTGGTGGAAATGCCGAAATATTTGTATCTGCGTAATTCAAGAAGAGCTGCCATATATTAGAGAATAATTCGGTTTTTTGGTGCACCATGTTTGTAAGGAAGTCAAGGGGAATATATTCCATGATCATTCTATGCCAATTCGAGAGTCCAGGAGAGCCCTCAGCCACCCAGTCTACTAAAGTAATTTTCCTTGCACTGGAAGAGAAAATGGAAAATAATATCTTCCTGTGCACACCCAGGGAAGGCAAGCTCGAAAAGCCCAAAAGGAGAGATACTGGATCCACTCTAATTTCCGTTCACAAGATTTCTATCAGTGCATTTGCTACTTTAGTCCAATTTTTCCGGTCTTATGACAAGTCCATAAGCAGTGTACAAGAATGCCCACCTCTGTTTTACATTTGGGTCACACTGAAGATGTTCCTGCCTTAAAATTTGCCAATTGGTCTGGTGCTATATGGGCCCTGTGAAGTATCTTCAACTGAATCACCTGGATTCTGTTGCAGATGGAGATTTTTCTGGCAGTGTCCCAAATGTCATTCCACATTTCTATGGAGATTTCCAGCCCCAAATCCTGATCCCATGTTTTAACTAGATTGTCCATATCTTCCGATACTTCATCATGTAATAAATGATAAAGAGTACTGACTGAAGGCACCCCTACTGGTCATAACACTCTACGTTCTCTGTTCTGATTTAGAAGGACTATCTAATAGTGTAGTCTTCTGCTGTATGTAATCTTGAATTTGGAATTATCGAAAGAGATCATCATTAGGTAATCCAAATTTTTGATGCAGCTGTTCAAAAGATATCAGGATCCCTTCCATAAACAGTTCCCCTAAATAGGCGATACTGTCATTTCTGAAATGCTCCTGATGTATGGTAGCGTGGCTAGTCCTTTGGGTTGCGGCATGTCCTCGTTCCATTGTCTTTCTGTTAGGCATCTGTTGATGAAATTGCCAGACTACTGACAGCCAGACTACTGCGACCACTAGGACTTATAACAGCACACAAACCAACAGCCACCCTCAGACAACAACTCACCAGAACGAAGGATCCGATACCCAGCATGAGCAAAACTAATGTAGTGTACAAAATCCCATGCAAGAACTGCACAAAACACTATATAGGACAAACAGGAAGACAGCTAACGATCCGCATCCATGAACATCAACTAGCCACGAAACCCCACGACCAGCTATCCTTAGTAGCTACACGCGCAGAGGACAAGCAACATGAATTCGACTGGGACAACACTACCATTATAGGGCAAGTCAAACAAAAAACAGCCAGGGAATTCCTAGAAGCATGGCACTCATCCACAAACTCCATCAACAAACACATCGACCTGGACCCAATATACCGGCCACTACAGCGGACAGCTGAAACTGACAACCGGAAGCGGCAGGGACAGGCCACTATAAATGCCGGACGAAACACCACAGAAGCGCTTCACAGGAGGCTCCCAAGCACTGAGGATGTCACCTAGACAGGGGACGAAACGTTTGCAACAAAGATTTCCAGCTCGGCGAACAGAACCACAACATTTCCCTCAACTGTTGACTCATCCATTGTCCGGATATGCTGCATAGGACCTGGTTCTGTTGTTCTATCTCAGGGCACCCATTGCTTGAGAATCCCCACTAGTTCAGGGTTTCCATGAAGGTTTGTATCTCGGCTGTTGGTTGTTATAGTTGTGGGTATGTTGGTAGAGCAGGGAAGTTGGTGTGTAGATGCTTCGTCCCATGTCTAGGTGAAATCCACTGTGGTTTGGAGCCTCCTGTGAAGCGCTGCTGTACTGTGCCTTGTGGAGTTTATTTGGTTCCATTCCTACTGCTTCTGGTTGCTGATTCCAGTAGTTTATTGTAATTTTAAACGTTTGCAAAACAACTTCCCAGCTCAGCCAACATACCCACAACAGCAATAGTCCATCACACGTTATTCCTACGCTCAGGTAACAATCATCTGAGCTACTATTTGTGTTTTTATATACTACCGATGATTGGTGCATCCAAACATTATACTCCTATTTGGGTGTACCCATAATGCACCATCCTCACATTCGCAGGCATCCAATGGGCCAAACCATAAATATCCAGAGGACATCCAGTGGGCCAAACCATAAATATCCAGGGAAAATCCATTGGGCCAAACCCTACATATCCTGGGGACACCCAGTGGGGCAACCATAAATATCCTGGAGACATCCAGTGGGTCAACCATAAATTTCCTGGGACATCCAGTGAGCCAAACCATAAATATCCTGGGAACATCAACTGGACCAAACCATAAATATCCAGGGGACATCCAGTGAGCCAAACCATAAATATCCTGGAGACATCCAGTGGACCAAACCATAAATAGCCTGGGGACATCCAGTGAGCGAAACCATAAATATCCTGGAGACATCCAGTGGACCAAACCATAAATAGCCTGGGGACGTATCCCCAGGTTTGGTTGATGTCTCCTGCACCTGGTTCCCAATTATGATAATGATCCTGATGAGGTACATCATGATTGTATTTCGTGCAGTTATGGCTATCACAGGAGAGATTAAGGTTGATTCTGTTGTAATCATTGTTTTGTAGCTGACGAGTTTCGACACAGTACTCTATCGTCTGCATACTCACCCTCTCCCAATTTTTTTTTTTAAAATCAATAACAACCCGAAAACTTCTAATGTGGACCACAGGTGGACGGTTCAGCTGGTTTTCAGAGGCAGGTCTGCTCTAACTTTATTTTCCAGTGGTGGGGGTAAGGACTTTCAATGACCCGACCATGATGTGTTTTCAAAGACAAGTGACGATGAAGACAGTCTGCTGAAGGGACCGTTAAGTATGATCATCAATTTAACGTTAAGTACCAATGTGAACGGTGTCAAGAGGCCAGTGGTTTACATATAAATGAAAGAAATGAGGGATACCAAAGAACAGTAACCTGGTTAATACTATCTGTGTACACAAGAAGATGAGTTGGAAGACAGGTGAGTTCCGTGTGAGCTTGGACAATCAGAAACAGTAGGACTCTGTCTTTGGTGGCTGCCAGGATCTGTTACATCTCCAGGATTAGTGACTGAGTGGGCTTGCTAAGTAGGCAGCCAACAGAGGTTCTAAACGCTCTGTATCCATGGGCGTGGCCATGTTGAATCGTCTCGGTTCCCATGTTTGTATCTAATCTTTCCCTCCACTGGTGAGCAATGGAATGACTGTCTGGGAGTCTGAGCTCGTGTGTTTAGTCCGTACTAGACGTCTTGTGGTGTTATATCTTGAGGGAATACGGGCTAATGTACCTAATTTACATATCCCTGACACTATGGGTGATTTAGAACCGCCAATTCATGCAACTTGCACATCTTTGGATTGTGGAAGGACACCCACACAGACACAGGGAGATTGCGCAAACTCCACACAGACAGTGGGTTGAGGCTGGAATCGAAACCAGGACCGTGGCACCATAAGGCAGCAGTACTAACCACTGTGCCACCGTGCATTCCCTATCGTGATGACCCAATTAGCATAATGACCCATTCAGATGATGGATGGGGCATGCAGAACTGGCGATAATTGCCAAATGCAAGCATTTACTGGGTCGAAATGAAGATTGCACAGTCATATAATCGATCCCAAGAATGTGGTCTGTGCCTGGGGGAAATTTGACTGGAATAGTAGAGTGCTGGCATGTAATGTCACCCAGTTTAAAGTCTATCAGTTCTGTCACATACCCCTCGATTACGTGGTCAGTAAACCCACTTGAAACAGTAGCCCCTGTGGCTTGCCAAGGTAAATTAGTAAACCAAGAGGCATTCAGAGTTTTGCAGGAACTTCCAGTATCCCAAAGAAATTCTGCAGGATAGCCTCCGACCTCACCTTCGATTGCTGGTCGACACGGTGGCAAGGTGGCTCAGTGATTAGCACTGTTGCCTCACAGCGCTAAGGAACTGGGTTCAATTCCAGCCTCGGGTGACATCTGTGTGAAGGTTGTACATTCTCCCTGTGTCTGCACCTCCTCTAATGTGCGGTGATGTGCTTCCATGTCTGGTGCACACCTTGATGTTTCTGATTGTCCTGGGGATGACATTCTATTGTCACATTCAAACCCTAATCCGTGCGGATACTGTAGGATCTGCAGCTACCAGGTTGTTGGCAGACTGTCTGCGAGTAGCTGCAGTGTCAGCAAGTGCAAAGTATGATGAAGGGCTTATTCTCCTGCTCCTCGGGTATTGCCTGAACTGCTGTGCTTTCAGTGCTACACATTTTGACTCTGACCCTCCGGCATCTACCGTCCTCACTTTCTCCTGTTGGTAGATGCAGCCTGTCTGCATTCTGCAGCATGTTGATCAGCGCAGTCACTCGGTTCAAGACTGGTTCCCATTTCCCGGCATGCTTTAATCATTGTCCAGCTTTTGTAATTCCATAAGCTCATTATTTTCCATCATAAATTCATTACATTGAGTGGGCCGTCCGGCCACAATAGGAAATAAATCACAAACAGTCACATGTTTCAAAGTATTGGAATAATAAAGTAATAACTAAGGCATTGATTAACCAACGTTTGTGCATGGGTGTCAGTGTACGAATGTACATTGGCTTATACCAGTCATCATGTGTGATTCTTTGACAGCTGTATAATTTTCTAACGTTATAAAGTTATAGAGTCATAGAGATGTACACCATGGAAACAGACCAGTCGGTGCAACCCGTCCATGCCGACCAGATATTCCAACCCAATCGAGCCCCACCTATTCATATATCCATTCAAATGCCTCTTAAATATTGCAAATGTACCAGACTCCATCACTTCCTCTGGCAGCTCATTCCATAACCATACCACGCTCTGTGTGAAAACGTTGCCCCTTAGGTCTCTTTTATATCTTTCCCCTTTCACCCTACACCTATGCCCTCTCGTTCTGGACTCCCCGACCCCAGGGAAAATACTTTCCCTATTTATCCGATCAATGTCCCTCATAATTTTGTAAACCTCTTTAAGACCACCACTCAGCGTCTGACGCTCCAGGGAAAACAGCCCCAGCC
The DNA here is from genome assembly GCF_004010195.1 of Chiloscyllium plagiosum. NCBI lineage: Eukaryota > Metazoa > Chordata > Chondrichthyes > Orectolobiformes > Hemiscylliidae > Chiloscyllium > Chiloscyllium plagiosum. The sequence continues at coordinate 2,920,641 of NC_057755.1, read as the reverse complement.
TGTTCAGCCTCTCCCTGTAGCTCAAATCCTTCAACTCCGGCAACATCTTTGTAAATCTTTTCTGAAACCTTTCAAGTTTCACAACATCTTTCCGATAGGAAGGAGACCAGCATTTCACGCAATATTCCAACAGTGGCCTAATCAATGTCCTGTACAGCCGCAACATGACATCCCAACTCCTGTACTCAATACTCTGACCAATAAAAGAAAGCATACCAAACACATACTTCACTATCCTGTCTACCTGCGACTCCACTTTCAAGGAGCTATGAATCTGCACAACAAGGTCTCTGTTCAGCAACACTCCCTACGACTTTACCATTAAGTATATAAGTCCTGCTAATATTTGCTTTCCCAAAATGCAGCACCTCGCATTTATCTGAAATAAATTCCATCTGCCACTTCTCAGCCCATTTGCCCATTTGGTCAAGGTCCTGTTGTGATCTGAGGTAACTCTCTTCGCTGTCCACTACACGTCTAATTTTGGTGTCATCTGCAAACTTACTAACTGTACCTCTTATGCTCGCATCCAAATCATTTATGAAAATGACAAAACGTAGAGGACCCAGCACCGATCCTTGTGGCACACCACTGGCCACAGGCCACCAGTCCGAAAAACAACCCTCCCACCACCGACCTCTGTCTTCTACCTTTGAGCCAGTTCTATATCCAAATGGCTAGTTCTCCCTGCATTCCATGAAATCTAACCTTGCTAATCAGTCTCCCATGGGGAACCGTGTCGAATGCCTTACTGAAGTCCATCTACTGCTCTGTCCTCATCAGTCCTCTTTGTTACTTCCTCAAAACACTCAATCAAGTTTGTGAGACATGATTGCCCAAGCACAAAGCCATGTCGACTATCCCTAATCAGCCCTTGCCTTTGCAAATACCTATACATCCTGCCCCTCAGGATTCCCTCCAACAACTTGCCCTCAGGTCAGGCTCACAAGTCTATAGTTCCCTGGCATTTTCTTAACGCCCTTCTTAAACAGTGGCACCACGGTTGCCAACCTCTAGTCTTCCGGTTCCTCACCTGTGACTGTCAATGATACAAATATCGCAGCATGAGGCCCAGCAATCCATTCTTTAGCTTCCCACAGAGTTCTCGGGTATACATGATCAGGTTCTCGGATTTATCCATCTTTACCCGTTTCAAGACATCCAGCACGTCCTCCTCTGCAATCTGGACATTTTGCAAGATGTCACCATCCACTTCCCTCCAGTCTATATCTTCCATATCCTTTTCCACAATATATACTGATGCAAAATACTCATTTATTAACTTCCCCATTTTCTGCGGCTCCACCCAAAGGCTGCCTTGCTGATCTTTGAGGGGCACTACTCTCTTCCTAGTTATCTTTTTGTCCTTAATGTATTTGTAAAAACCCTTTGGATTCTCCTTAATTCTCTTTGCCAAATCTACCTCAAGTTCCCTTTCTGCCCCCCGTTTTCCCTCTTATGTATACTCCCACTTCCGTTATATGGTGAAACTTGTTGTTTTTTTTTGTCTATCTTACCCGCCAGTAATTTTCCTCTGCTTCCTTGACCTTTCCGAATTTATATTTCGTTTAGATTTTCTGTATGGCTGCCTATAATTTTCTGTTTTTTTGTTATGGTAAGGATCTTTCTTTGACTGGTCCATCTTGCCCTGGGGTTTGAGATCTGGATATATGACGATTTCTGTTGTTGTGTCATGTCTATACTGTGTCTCCAGAACCTCACTTTTGAAATCCTCCGACTGATTAGTCCTTATCTTCTCTTCAAGATCCAGCTCAAATACACCAGCTAATCTCTCAGGTTCATCATATTTGGGTGCAACAAAAATCGAGGTTTGACCCTTGTTGTCTTTGTCTTGTTTTGTGTTTACATTCAATGTAAACGTGTTAATGTCACTGTCCCAAAAACAAACCATCCCTGCCAATTCATCTACAAGCCCAGCATCATTTCAGAAGATTAAATCAAGAACTGCCGTCCCTGTCATGGACTAGTGTGTGCTGAAGAGATTAGGTAAATAGGATTCTGTGTTCTCAGTGCCTTTCTCTTTGTTCAAAAGTTTCTAGGAGGTTGAGAGGAGTGAGGTCAGAAATAAGGTACTGGCAGGGAGGAAGGTGATGTGAAGTACGTCTACTTCAACACCAGGTGCATCTGCAATATAGTGCGTGAACTTGTAGCATGGATTGGTAACTTGGACTTCAATGTTATGACCATTTCGGAGGCATGGACAGAACAGGTCCAGAAATAATTGTTGCAGGCTCCGGGGTATACATGTTTCAGTAAGAAAAGTGAAGGTGGTGAAAGCGGGGAAGTGGAGCATTGTCAGTCAAAGACCATATTATGTTTGATGACTCATCTACTGAGGTAGAATTGGCTTATATTAGAAACAGGAAAGGAGAGGTCACCCTGTAGGGAGTTTTCTATAGACCTCTGAACGATCCAGAGTTGTAGAGGAAAGGATTGCAAAGATGACTCTGGATAGGATCGAGAGTAACAGGGAAGGTGTGTATAAGTTTCCAAATATTGACTGGAAATGTTATAGGTCGAGTACTTTAGATGGATCAGTTTTTGTCCAATTTGTGGAGGATGGTTTCCTGACACAGTATATCGATAGGCCAAGAAGACGTGAGGCATAAGTATTGGGCAATGAACCTGACCAGGTGTTAGATTTGATGGTAGGTGAGCATTTTGGCTGATAGCGACCATAATTTGATTATGTTAACTTTAGTGATGGAAAGGGAACAGTATACACCACGGGGCAAGAGTCATAGCTGGGGAAAAGGCAATTATGATGTGATTAGACAAGATGTAGAATGCATAAAAACGTGAAGAAAACTGCAGGGATGGGCACAATTGAATTGAGCGTATTCATCAAGGAAGAGCTTATGCATTTCCATGATAAGTATAAAGTTAAAAATCACAGACACCAGGTTATAGTCAAAAAGGTTTAATGGGAAGCACACTAGCTTTCGGAGCGCCGCTCCTTCATCAGGTGATTGTCG
>NC_057755.1:2902715-2917611 GCF_004010195.1 Chiloscyllium plagiosum | reverse complement strand
ACACCCCAGTCCAACACCGGCATCTCCAAATCTTGATAAGTATGTAGCTGTCGGGCAGAGAGGAAGTGGTTGAGCGAGGGAGCCATGGTTTACTAAAAAAAGTAAATCTCTTGTTAAAAGGAAGAAGAAGGCTTATGTTAGGATGAGATGTGAAGGCTCAGTTAGGGCTCTTGAGAATTAGAAGCAAGCCAGGAAAGACCAAAAGAAAGTGTTAAGAAGAGCCAGGAGGGGACATGAGAAGTCATTAGCAGGTATGATCAAGGAAAACCCTGACGCTTTTTGTAGGTCTATCAGGAATAAAAGAATGACTGGAGTAAGATGAGAGCCAATCAAGGACAGTAGTGGGAAGTTGTATGTGGAGTCTGAGGGATTCCAGGGTAGTTATTTAGGTGGAACTGAGAAATAAGAAATGAATGATCACCTTATTGGGATTGTATTATAGACCGCCTAATAGTCAGAGAGAAATTGAGAAACAAACTTGTAAGGAGATTTCAGCTGTCGGTAAGAATAATAGGGTAGTTATGGTCGGGGATTTTAACTTTTCAAACATCGACTGGGACTGCCATAGTGTTAAAGGTTTAGATGGAGAGGAATTTCTTAAGCGTGTACAAGACAATTTTTTGATTCAGTATGTGGATGTACCTACTAGAGATGGTGCAAAACTTGACCTACTCTTGGGAAATAAGGCAGGGAAGGTGACTGAGGTGCCAGTGGGGGAGCACTTTGGAACCAGCGACCATAATTCTATTCGTTTTAAAATCGTGATGGAAAAGGATAGACCAGTTCGAAAAGTTGAAGTTCTAAATTGGAGAGAGGCCAATTTTGACGGAATTAGGCAAGAACTTTCGAAAGCTGATTGGAGGTAGATATTCGCAGTTAAAGGAACAGCTGGAAAATGGGAAGCCTTCAGAAATAACATAACAAGAATTCAGAGAAAGTACATTCCTGTCAGGGTGAAAGGGAAGTCTGGTAGGTATAGGGAATGTTGGATGACTAAAGAAATTGAGGGTTTGCTTAAGAAAAAGAAGGAAACACATCTCAGGTATATACAAGATAGATCGAGTGAATCCTTAGAAGAGTATAAAGAAAGTAAGAGTATACTTAACAGGGAAGTCAGGAGGGCAACAAGGCAATATTAGATAGTGTTGGCAAATAGAATTAAGGGGAATCCAAAGAGTTTTTGCAAATATATTAAGGACAAAAAGTTAACTCGGAAGTGAATAGGACCCCTCAAAGATCAGCAAGTCGGCATCTGTGTGGAGCCACAGAAAATGGGGAGATACTAAATGAATATTTTGCATCAGTATTTACTGTGGGAAAGAACATGGGTGATATAGACTGTAGGGAAATAGATGGTAACATCTTGAAAAATGTCCAGATTGCAGAGGAGGACGTGCTGGATGTCTTGAAACGGTTAAGGTGGATAAATCCCCAGGACCTGATCAGGTGTACCCGAGAACTCTGTGGGAAGCTAGAGAAGTGATTGTTGGACTCTTGCTGAGATATTTGTATCATTGATAGTCACAGGTGAGGTGCTGGAAGACTTCAGGTTGGCAAACGTGGTGCCACTGTTTAAGAAGGGCTGTAAAGACAAGCCAGGGAACTATAGACCGTTGAGCCTGATCTCAGTGGCGGGCAAGTTGGTGGAGGGAATCCTGAGGGACAGGATGTAAATGTACTTGGAAAGGCAAGGACTGATTTGGGATAGTCAACATGGCTTTGTACATGGGAAATCATGTCTCATAAACTTGATTCAGTTTTTGGAAGAAGTAACAAAGAAGATTGATGAGGGCAGAGCAGTAGATGTGATCTATATGGACTTCAGTAAGGCGTTTGAGAAAGTTCCCCATGGGAGACTGATTAGCAAGGTTTGATCTCATGGAATATAGGGAGAACTAGCCATTTGGATACAAAACTGGCTCAAAGGTAGAAGACAGAGGGTGGTGGTGGAAGGTTGTTTTTCCCACTGGAGGCCTGTGACCAGTGGAGTTCCACAAGGATCGGTGCTTGGCCCTCTACTTTTTGTCATTTTCATAAATGATTTGGATGCGAGCATTAAAGATACAGTTAGTAAGTTTGCAGATGACACCAAAATTGGAGGTGTTGTGGACAGCGAAGAGGGTTACCGAAGATTACAACAGGATCTGGACCAGATGGGCCAATAGGCTGAGAAGTGGTAGATGTAGATTAATTCAAATAAATGCGAGGTGCTGCATTTTGTGAAAGCAAATCTTAGCAGGACGTGTACACTTAATGTTAAGGTCCTGGGAGTGTTTCTGAACAAAGAGACCTTGGAGTGCAGGTTCATAGCTCTTTGAAAGTGGAGTCGCAGGTAGATAGAATAGTGAAGAAGGCGTGTGGCATGCTTTCCTTTATTGGTCAGAGTATTGAGTACAGGAGTTTAGACGTTATGTTGCGGCTGTACAGGACATTGGCTTGGCCATTGTTGGAATATTGCGTGCAATTCTAGTCTCCTTCCTATCGGAAAGATGTTGCGAAACTCGAAAGCGTTCAGAAAAGATTTACAAGGATGTTGCCAGGGTTGGAAGATTTGAGCTATAGAGAGAGGCTGAACAGGCTGAGGACATTTTCCATGGATAATCGAATGCTGAGGGGTAACCTTATAAGGGTTAATAAAATTATAAGGGGATAAATAGACAAAGTCTTTTCCCAGGGATCGGGGATTCCACAACCAGGGCGCATATGTTTAAGGTGAGGGGGAAAGATATAAAAGAGAACTAAGGGGCAACTTTTTCACACAGAGGGTGGTATGTGTACGGAATGAGCTGCCAGAGGATGTGGTGGAGTCTGGTACAATTGCAACATTTAAGAGGCATTTGGATGGGTATATGAATAGGAAAGGTTGGAGGGATGTGGACCGTGTGCTGGCAGGTGTGACTAGATTGGGTTGGGATATCTTTTTGGCGTGGACACGTTGGACCGAAGGGTCGGTTTCCATTCTGTACATCTCTATGACTCTATGACTCTAAATGGGCCAGGTGCTAAATGAATATTTTTCGTCAGTACTCACACTGGAAAAAAAGAATTTTGTCGAGGGTAATACTAAGATACAAGCTACGAGACTAGGCGGGATTTAGTTTCGCAAGAAGGAGGTGATATCAATTCGAGAAAGCGTAGGAATAGGTAAGTCCTCTGGGATGGATGGAATGTATCCTCGGATTCTTTAGAAAGCCAGGGAGGAGATTGTGGAGCCTTTGTCTTTGATCTTTATGTCGTCATTGTATACAGGAATAGTTCCTGAAGACTAATGGATAGCAAATGTTGTTCCCTTGTTCAAAAAGGGGAGTAGACCCAACCCTGGTTGTTAAAGGCTGACTTGAGTAGGTAGAGTGGGTAGAGTGTGAGAAAGCCTTATAAGAGATACGATTTGTAATCATCGATAAAGGGATAGATTAATTAGGGATAGTCAACACGGTTTTGTGAAGTGTAGGTTGGACCTCACAAACCTTATTGAGTTTTTTGAGAAGGGGACCGACAGGTTAATGAGGGTAAAGCGGTTGATGTTGTGTGTATGGATTTCAGTAAAGCATTTGAACAGGTTCCCCACGGTAGGCTATCGCAGGAAATACGGAGTAATGGGATTGAAGGTGATTTAGCAACTTTAGGTCAGAAATTAGGTAGTTGAAAGAAGATAGAAAGTGGTGGTTGATGGGAAATATTCATCCTGGAGTTCAGTTACTAATGATGTTGCACAAGGATCCGTTTTGAGGCCTGTGCCGTTTGTAATATTTACAAAAAGCCGTAGAAGAATGGCTTAGTAAATTTGCAGATGACACTAAGGTCGGTGGATTGTGCATAGTGCTGAAGGATGTTGCAGGTTACGACGGGACATAAATAAGGCGCAGAGCTGGGGTGAGAAGTGGCAAATGGAGTTTAATGCAGAAAAGAATGAGGTGATTGACTTTGGAAGCAATAAGGGGAATGCAGAGTCCTGGGCTAATGGTAAGATTCTTGGTAATGTGGATGAGCAGAGAGATCACTGTGTCCGTGTTCATAGATCCCTGAAAGTTGCCACCCAGGTTGATATGGTTGTGAAGAAGGCATACAGTGTGTTAGCTTTTATTGGTAGAGGGATTGTGTTTCAGAGCCATGAGGTCATGTTGCAGCTGTACAAAGCTCTGGTGCAGACGCACTTGGAGTATTGCATACAGTTCTGGTCGCTGTATTATAGGACGCACACAGCAGCCTTGGAAACGGTACAGAGGAGATTTACCAAGATGTTGTCTGGTATGGAAGCAAGGTTTCATGGGGACAGGCTGAGGGACTTGAGGCAGTTTTAATTCAAAAGAAGAAGCTTCAGAGGTGACTTAATAGACATATATAAGGTGATCTGGAGGATTCGATCGGGCGGACAGTGAGAGCCTTTTTCCTTGAATAGTGATGGCTAGCACAAGAGGCCATAGCTTTAAATTGAGGGGTCAAAGATATAGGACAGATGTCCGAAGCAGTCTCATTGGTAGAGGGATTGTCAGAGTTAGTGTTGTTTCTGGCATTCGCCCCTACCATTTCATTATGGCCTTGCATGATTTGGATGTGAACATAGGAGTTGAGAGTGTGATGCTGTAAAACACATCAGGTCAGGCAGCATCCAAGGAGCTGGAGAATCGACGTTTTGTGAAAAAACCCTTCATCAGGAATAAGCCTGAACTTTGGAGCTGCAGTTAGTAAGTTTGCAGATGACGCCTAAATTAGAGGTGTAGTGGACAGCAAAGAAGGTTACCTCAGAATACAATGGAATCTTAATCAGGTGGGCCAATAGACTGAGGAGTGCAGTTTAATTTCGATAAATGCGTGGTGCTGCATTTTACAAAAGCAAATCAAAGCAGTACTTATACACTTAATAGTGAGGTCCGAGGGAGTGTTGCAAAACAAAGAGACCTTGGAGTGCAGGTTCACGGTTCCTAGAAAGTGGGGTTGCAGGTAAATAGGACAGTGAAGAAGACATTTGGTATGTTTTCCTTTATTGGTCAGAGCACAGGAGTTGGGAGGTCATGTTGCGTCTGTACAGGACATTGGTTAGGGCATTTTGGGGATATTGCGTGCAATTCTAATCTCCTTGCTATCAGAAGGGTATTGTGAAACTTGAAAGGGTTCGGAAAAGACTTGCAAGGATGTTGCCATGGTTGAAATATTTGAGCAATAAGGAGAGGCTGAATAGGCTTGGGCTGTTTTTCCTGGAATGTCAGAGGCTGAGGGGTGATATATGGAGGTTTATAAAATCATGAGGGGCAGAGGTAGGGTGAATAGACAAGGTATTTTCTCTGGGGTGGAGGAAGACCAGAACTCGAGGACATAGGTTTAAGGTAAGGGGAAAAACTTAAAAGGTACCAACAGGGCAACATTTTCACACAGAGGGTGGTGTGTGTATTGAATGAGCTGCCAGAGGAAGTGGTTGAAGGTAAAACAATTCCAACATTCGAAAGACACCTGGATGGGTATGTGAACAGGAATGATTTAGAGGGATATGAGACAAATGCTGGCAAATGGGAGGATATTAGGTTAGGATATCTGGTCCGCATGGGCGGGTTGGACCAAAGGGTTTGTTTCCGTGGTGTACATCTCTGTGACTGTATGACTCGATGCCTAAATTCTATGAAATCTGTCATATCTTTGACTATTACACTCCAGCAGAATATTTTACACTTTCATAGAGATTTTACAAAACATAATGTACACCAGTCCAAGAAAGCAAAATAAATCAATGGATGACTTTGGAACATTTTGAATAGATGAGTGAGAAAGTAAAATTGAGAATATGGAGGACAACATGCCTGTAAAGGTCACTGTAGTCAGTGTATGATCATAGAGTCATAGAGATGTACAGCATGGCAACAGACTGTTCGGTCCAACCCGTCCATGCTGACCAGATATCCCAAACCAATCTCGTCCCAAATGCCAGCACCTGGCCCTAATCCCTCCAAACCCTTCCCATTCATATACACATCCAAATGCCTCTTAAATGTTGTAATTGTACTCGCCTCCACCACTTCCTTTGGCAGCTCATTCCATACACATACTACCCTCTGTATGAAAATGTTGCCCCTTGGTCTCTTTTATATCTTGCCCCTCTCACCTTAAACCTATGCCCTCTAGTTCTGGACTACTCCACACCAGGGGAAAGACTCTGTCTATTTATCCTATCCATGCCCCTCATGGTTTTGTAAACATCTGTAAGGTCACCCCTCAGCCTCCGGCACTTCAGGGATTACAGCCCCAGCCTGTTCAGCCACTCCCTATAACTCAAATCCTCTAACCCAGGCAACATCTTTGTAAATATTTTCTGAACCCTTCCAAGTTTCACAACATCTTTCCGATAGAAAGGAGACCTGAGTTGGCAGAGGAATTGGTTTAGGATCTGTTTTACAGGTGGAAACAATGGAATGAATGACAGTTTTCCCGATGATGAGCTGTGAGGCAGATGGATGAGTTTAGGAGCTGGTTTACAGATGGAAACAATGGACTGAATGACTGTTTCCCCGATGATGAGCTGTGAGACAGGGGGGTGGATTTAGGAGCTGTGTTACAGATGGAAACAATGGAATGAATGACTGTTTCCCCGATGATGAGCTGTGAGGAAAGCAACGTTTTAGGAGCTGGTTTACCGATGGAAACAGACATCTTGGTAGTGATGTGGATTGAACTGATCTTAAGCTTCCTTATGAAGCCACAAGCAAACAGGTTTCATCCAGAGTCAGGTCCCACTGAACTCGGTGCAGTCAGTGAGAGCCACACAACCTTTCCAGAGAAGCACGGAGGATATCGGCTCATCTCCCACATCCCATTCCCGAACTTCAGAGCCCAACTACCCCCGAGCCCTCTGATTGGACTTTGGATTCCACATCAACACAGCAGCTGATTGTTGGAAAAAAAATAAAGAAAGGGAGTGATATCAGCATCAAGCCGGGGGGGAGCTGAATGGAACACCAGATGGAGTTCAAACTTCTCTTTTTTTTTAACTTTTATCCAGATCTGTGGACCAGAGATTTCCATGAGGAAGAGTCGACAGGAGCCTGTCATTGGTGTTCACCCTGCAGTGAACGCTGATACTTTCCTCCAGGTCTTTTTAGTGTATCCGGGTCACTTGCTGTAAACTGATTGCAAGGGATCACTTTTTTGGGGGCCACAGATAATTTTTGGTTATGCTTTTGTTGTTCAGCTTTCTACTGACTGTTGCTTCTTGGTAACGGTTGCTCCTTTACTCTGGCATTCCTCCTGCAGTCTTTTTCATGTTTTTCCTCAGACGGAGTCAGTCCTTGCCCATTTGAAAATGAGTGTCATCATGTTGCTGCTCCTCCTTCGCCTTTCGGACCAATCCTCACGTAGACTCCTCATTCCAGTATCTGCTGCAGCTCATGTTGGCTCTCAGTTACTTGGATTTATTCACCAAATGATTTTTTTTCTCACTGGATATTTCACTGCATACTTTAACTGGTCTCTGAAACTTTTCTGTATCACCACATAAATCACTGCATTGGAGCAGCAACTGAGGTTCCACAGCATATATGCAATTTGTTCAAAGAGATAAAAATCATCCACGTAATAAGCAAAACCATATACACACACACACACCATCCAGAGCAGCAAACAGTAAAGTCATAGATTTCTTTCTGCACTCTATCTCTAGATCATTCTCTGTTTTTGTCTGACCTCTCAGTCCCTTACGTGCCTTAATGGTCTCGAAGATGTGTCTGACTGTCAGAACTTTGAGAAAGAGAATCAAAACCAATGGAAGAAGTGGTTTTATAAATAATTCAATATATCTATAACTCATCCACAAATGTTCATTGAAGTAATCCGTAGCTTTCTCTGTGCAATACTGAGATTTTATCTGATGAAAACAAATGGCGACAAATTGATCAAAAGAAAATTCACCAGTGAACCAGACAGAACAATCAACTGTGAAGACAGTCAGGGAATGACATGAGGATCAAAAAACTCCCAGGAACATAATACACACTCAATATTTTTGGAGTAGTAATTAATTTCTTCGAGGCAAAAGGCTCCAGAGGCTCCCTGCCTCTATTCCTGATGAAGGACTTTTGCCAGAAACATTGATTTTCCTGCACCTCAGATGCTTCCTGATCTACTGAGCTTTTCCAGCACTATTCTGATCTAAACAATTAATTTCTTCTGATTTGCAGGTTACTCTGACTGGCTGGAGTTGCTCATAAGACCACAACGTCCAAACAAAACCACCCAGGATCAATGGGAGACACGGAGCACGCACATTGAATACAAACCTCCTGCACTTTGTGTGGAGTCTCCGCAGCCTCAGATTGCTTCCAGAATTTCACATCCACACTGTATGACTATGGTAGAGGGCAGTGAATCCTCCAGTGTCCAGGAATGGATGCCCTCTGCAACGTGAATGAAAAAATGTTTGGTCATCAAACTGCCACCCCTCTCAGTTATACTCCACCCCCACACCCCCACTTATACAGGATTGAACGTAATGACAATCTGAAACATGGAAGTTTTCAGCAGGGAATCCAACCACTATTTCCCAGGTTGGATACCCACTGCAATCAGAAGAATGTTAATACTTGATATAGACTCCCCCCGCAATTTTAATGATTGTACACCATAGCCGCCACTCAAGTAAAATATGAATGGATGCAGTTTTGGTCATTGCAAATTTCCGGTTTGGAAATCATGAGATGAAGCAAAGCTTCATGCCTGATGTCCAGGCTCCTGCAGTTCTCCTTGTCAACGGATATCCTCCTCCCAGATTCGGAGCAAAACCTGGGGCTGGGGATCTCCTTAGTGTAAGCAGTACTCTCCATGGGGTCCACCGGAATTGTACCCCAGTTTGTTCTGGGAGACCCATACATTGTATGATTGCTTTGTATCAGAGACTGTTCTTATGGATTCAGTCCAATGCCAAGCATTCAGGGAGATGAGAGAAGAAAGTGAGGACTGCAAATGCAGAAGATGAGAGTCGAGAGTGTGGTGGTAGAAATTTACAGAATTACTGATGAAGGGCTGATGCCTGAAACGTCGATTCTCCTGCTCCTCGGATACTGCCCGACCTGCTGTGCTATTCCAGCACAACACTATCGACAATGAAATCTGAGTTCAATCAAAATCTGAACTTGACAGTCTAATGGTGACCATTAAACGCTTTTCAATTGTCATGACAACAAAATGCATCTCCTTTACAAACGTCCCTTAGAGAAGATAATTTTTCATTCAAACATGGCCTGACCTACATGTGACTCCAAGCACTTGATAACCTGATGACTCTTACGTGCCCTCTGGGCAATTATGGATGGGCGGTAATTACTGTCTGAGGCAGTGACACCCACATCCATTGAATAAATAACAGGAAATGGAGTTCGCCACACATACCTCACTCTCCAGAAGAGACAACTCCTCCCCTTTTTACAGCATCCCATTGAAATTAATATTCCGACTCTAAGTTGATTGTCACAAATATGCAACTCCCCAAACCGATCCACTTTTGAAGATAAGAGATCCTTCATTTGATTCATCACAGTTTTCTGCAGTAGGGATCACCAACACCAACCTTTTTGAGTGGGAGAAGCAGCGGAGGTAAGGCGAACCAGGAAGCCGAAAGCTAAGGTAAGGGAGATTTTTAAAAATTACTTACCGGTAGTGGACAGCGGTGTTTTTCCTCCACAGTAGGAGCGGGAGCAGCGGCGGATGTCACGCGAACCAGAGGGGCTGCCGGGAAGGAAATTAAGTGATCATATATAATAGCAAGGCTGCTGGATGAACTGCGGATCATTCGAGAGGCTGAGGGATTAATTGAGAGAAGTTTTCGGCAGTTGGTCATTCCTGAGGCTCAGGATAAGGATAGATGGGTTACAGTCAGGGAGAGGAAAGGAGACAGACAGACAGTGCATAGATCCCCAGTGGACATTCTCCTCAGCAATAAGTATATCGTTTTGGATACTGCTGGGGGGATGACCTACCAGAGGAAAGCCAAATTAGTCAGTTCTCTGGCACTGAGCCTGACACTGTGGCCCAGAAGTTAAGGGGGCAGAATAGAAAAGCGCTAGTTGTAGGAGGCTCGATTGTTAGGAGAATTGACAGGAGATTTTGTGGTCAGGATCGGGATTCCCGGAAGGTATGTTGCCTCCCTGGTGCCAGGGTCCGGGACGTGTCCGATCGTTTGTAAAAGATTCTGAAAGGTGAGGGCGAACAGCCAGGAATCGTGTTACATGTTGGCACCAATGATACAAGCAGGAAAAGGATCGAGGATATAAAAAAAGATTTCAGGCAGTTAGGGTGGAAGCTGCAGACCGGGACGAACAGAGTAGTGTTCATGGGTTTACTACCGGTGCCACGAAATAGCGAGGTGAGGAGCAGGGAGGGGTGCAGTTTAACACATGGTTGCGCAGCTGGTGTAGGAGGGATGGCTTCAGATATGCAGATAATTGGACTGCCTTCTGGAGAAGGTGGGACCTGCACAAGAAGGACGGATCGCACCTGAACTGGAAGGGTCCAATGTCCTGGGTGGAAAATTTGCTCGAGTGGTTCAGGAGGGTTTAAACTAGCATGGCAGGGGGGTGGGAACCTGAGCTATATACTGGTCGTGAGAGTTGATGGAGATGAGGCAATAGCAAGAGGTAGCACAGCCAGTGGGAAGGAATTTCCTGGGAAATAACCAAGGGATCGGTTAAAGCGTGTTTGCTTTAATGCAAGGAGTATCAGGAATAAAAGTGACGAGCTTAGAGCATGGATCAGTACCTGGTGCTATAGTGTTGTGGCCATAACAGAGACGTAGGTTTTTCAGGGGCACTAATGGCTGCTGTATATTCCAGGGTTTAGAGCATTTAAAAACAATGGCGGGGGGAAGAGGAGGGGTGTAGCACTGCTAATCAGAGAGGGTATCACAGCTGCAGAAGTTACCATTGTCGAGGAGGGTCTGCCTACTGTGTCAGTATGCGTGGAAATTAGGAGCAGCCATGGAGCAGTCACCTTATTAGGGGTTTACTACAGGCCCCCCAATAGCAGCAGGGAGATTGAAGAAACCATACAGCTGCAGATTGTGGATAAGTGTGAATGTAGTAGGTTTGTTGTAATGAGTGACTTTAACTTTCCCAATATTGATTGGAACCTCCTTCGAGCAGATGGTTTGGAAGGAGCTGTATTGTAATGTGTGTTCAGGAGAGTTTCCTAACTCAGTATGTTGACAGGCCGACGAGGGGAGAGGCCATTTTGGATTTGGCGCTCGGCAATGAGCCGGGGCAGGTGTCAGATCTCGCGGTGGGAGAGCATTTTGATTATCGTAACGACAACTGCCTCACGTTCTACATAGCTATGGAGAAGAAGCGACTCAGGCACAATGGGACGATATTTAATTGGGTAAAAGGAAACTATGATCCCATCAGACATGAAGTGGAAGCATGGACTGGGAGCAATAGTTCCATGGAAAAGGCATTATAGACATGTGGAGATTGTTTAAGGAACAGTTGTTGCGAGTGATGCGTAAATGTGTTCCACTGAGACAGGCAAGAAAGGGTAAGATAAAGGAACCTTGGATGGCGAGAGTGGAGGAGCTTCTCGTCAAAAGGAAGAAGGCAGCTTACGTAAGGTGGAGGAAGCAAGGATCTTGCTCTGCTCTAGAGGGTTACAGGCAGGCGAGGATGGAGCTGAAAAATGGTCTGAGGAGAGCCAGAAAGGAGCATGAAAAAGGCTTAGCAGGAAGGATTAGGAAGAATCCAAAGGCATTTTACACGTATGTGAAGAATATGAGAATGATCAAAGAAAGAGTAGGGCCGATCAGGGATAGCATAGAGAACTTGTGTACAGACTCTGAGGAGGTTGAGGAAGCCCTAAATGAGATTTTCGCTTCTGTCTTTACGAAAGAAAAGGACCTTGTAGTGAATGAAACCATTGAGGAGCAGGTAAGCATTCCAGAACAGATAGAGATTGAGGACGCTGACATGCTGAAAATTTTAACAAACATTAAGATTGACAAGTCTCCAGGGCCAGACCAGATTTGTGCTTGGCTGCCTTGGGAAGCGAGCATGTGATTGCTTCGCCACGTGCGAAGATCTTTGCATTCTCGCTGTCCATCGGAGTCATACCTGAGGACTGAAGGGAGGCAAATGTAATTCCTCTCTTCAAGAAAGGAAATAGGGAAATCCCCGGCAATTACAGACATGTAAGTCTCACGTCTGTAGTCTGCAAGGTGTTAGAAGGGATTCTGAGGGATAGGATTTATGATCATCTGGAAGAGCATGGCTTGATTAAATGCAGGCAACACGGCTTTGTGAGGAACAGGTCATGCCTCACAAATCGTATTGAGTTATTTGCGGATGTTACTAGACAAGTAGATGAGGGTCGAGCGGTGCATGTGGTGTATATGGGCTTCGGTAAGGCATTTGATAACGTTCCTCATCGTAGGCTCGTTCAGAAGGTCAGGAGGAATGGAATGCAGGGAAATTTAGCTGTCTGGATACAGAATTGGCTGGTCGACAGAAGACAGCGAGTGGTAGTGGAACGAAAGTATTCTGTCTGGACGTCAGTGGTGAGTGGTTCCACAGGGCTCTGTTCTTGGGCCTCTACTCTTTGTAATTTTTATGAATGACTTGGATGAAGAGATTGAAGGATGGGTTAGCAAGTTTGCAGACGACGCAAAGGTTGGAGGTGTCGTTGACAGTATAGAGGATTATTGTAGTTTGTAGCGTGACATTGACAGGATGCAGAGATGGGCGGAGAGGTGGCAGATGGAGTTCAACCTGGATAAAATGCGAAGTGATGCATTTTGGAAGGTCGAACTTGAAAGTTGAGTACATGATTAAAGACAGGATTGTTGGCAGTGTGGAGGAACAGCGGGATCTTGGTGTGCAGGTACATAGATCCCTTAAAATTGCCATCCAAGTGGACCCAGGGCTGTTAAGAAAGTACATGGTGTTTTGGCTTTCATTAACAGGGGGATTGAGTTTAAGAGCCACGAGATCTTGTTGCAGCTCTATAAAACTTTGGTTAGACCGCACTTGGAATACTGTGTCCAGTTCTGGTCGTCCTATTATAGGAAAGATGTGGATGCTTTGGAGAGGGTTCAGAGGAGGTTTACCAGGATGCTGCCTGGAATGGAGGGCTTATCTTACGAAGAGAGGTTGACTGAGCTCGGACTTTTTTCATTGGAAAAAAGAAGACAGAAGGGGGACCTAATTGAGGTGTACGAGGTAATGAGAGGCATAGATAGAGTTGATAACCAGAGACTTTTTCCCAAGGGCATAAATTGTTAACACGAGGGGTCATAGTGTTAAGCTGTTTGGCGGAAAATATAGAGGGATGTCAGAGGCGCGTTCTTTATGCAGAGTTGTGAGAGCATGGGATGCGTTGCCAGAAGCAGCTGTGGAAGCGAGGACATTGGGGATATTTAAGAGACTGCTGGACATGCATATGGTCACAGAAATTTGAGGGTTCGTATATTCCTTTTACCTTACATGAGGATCTATGGTCGGCACAACATCGTGGGCTGAGGGGCCTGTTATGTGCTGTACTGTTCTATGTTCTATGTTCTATCAGTGGCTGATTCACTGCTTTTTGAAGATGCAGTGCCACTTAAACTGACTACTTTGTTGTAAAAGAGAAAATGCTGGAGAAACTCAGCAGGCCCGGTGCAACTATGAAGAAGGAAAGAGAATTCATCTTTCTGATCCAAATGACTCCTTTTTAAACTCTTCTGAAGAAGCCTTATATTGGATTCAAAAGGTTAACTCTGTATTTTGCTCCAAGACACTGCAAGGTTTGCTGAATTTCTCCAATACTTTATGCTTTCATTTCAGATTTTGAGTGTCCCCAACATTGTGCTTGTTGAGAGCTGTTGGAGACACATTTGTCCAGGCAAGTGAGCACTATTCCATCACACTCCTGAGGTTAGCTTTCTGGATGGTGGAGAGCCTTTCTGAGTCACGAGATGCGTTACTCACTGCAGTATTCTTTTCTTCTGACCTGCTCTTGCAGCCATTGTATTTACATGGTGAGTTCAGTTCATTTTCAGCTCAATAGTAACTCCCAGGCTGTTGATCGCAGGGGATTCAGCATCAGCAAAGCCATTGAATGTCAAGAAGAGTTATTTAGGTGATCTCTTATTGGAGTTGGAAATTGCTTGGCATTTGTGTGGTGTGAATTTTAATTGCAATTGTCAGCCCAGGCCCAGATGTTACTGGATCTTGCTGCACTGTGTCATGGAGCATTTCAGAATCTGAGGAGTTAAGAATGCTGCTGAACATTATATAATTATTACAGAACACTCTGACCTGTAACATTATCGTTGAGGGAAGATCATTTATACAGTTACTGATGATAGTTAGGCCTCATACATGACCTTGACGAACGCCAGCAGTAAAATCCTGGAGGTTAGCTTACTGACCTTCAGCAACCAGAAACATTAGTGTGGATCTGGTGTCACATGTGGCCCAGATCAGATAAGGCTGGCAGTTTGCTATCCCCAAAGGGCATTAGTGAACCAGAAGGGTTTTTATAATAATTGACAATGGTTCCATGGTCAGCATTAGTGTTATAATTGCATATATTTATGAAATTGAAATGTTGTTATCTGTCATGTTAGGATTTGACATCGGTCCACGATAATTCTTCTGAAGTATCTTAACAAGAACTGATTTGATGGCTGATTTCCCACTGATTAATAATGTGATTTGAAAATTCTGTCCGAATTAGTTTTAAGTTTTAAGAATTGTTATTTATCGTTTAGTGAAATATTAATTTTGTCAATCTTAGTCCCTCGAAAATGGATATGCAGACATACTAATCAAAGACTCCCTCTGAGTGCATAAAGAGGCCCATTGGACCATCAAGTCCACATTGACCTTCCGAAGAGCATCCTACCCAGACCAAATCCCAGTCACCCCACATTTACCCTGGCTAACCCACC
>NC_057755.1:2899499-2902215 GCF_004010195.1 Chiloscyllium plagiosum | reverse complement strand
GATTCAAAGATCATAGAATATGACAGCGCTGTACAGACCATTTATGGAACTGCTCAGCTAATAAAGGAGGTTACACACATAGAACCTTGAACATTACAGTGTAGTACAGGCCTTTTATGGAACCGATCAGCTAATAAAAGTTAGACAAATACAACATGGAGCATTACAGTGTTTCATTGAATCGCTTGGCTAATATCAGCAATTAGACACTTAGAACATAGAATATGATAGTGCAGTACAAGCCCTTTATGGAACAGCTCGGCTATAAAGGAAGTTAGACGCATCAAACAAAGAACATTACAGCGCAGTACAGGCCCTTTATAGAACCCCTTCGATTATAATTAAAGTTACACTGACAGAACATAGAACAATAAAGCGCAGTACAGGCCCTTTATGGAACGCCTAATAATGAGAGTTAGATTCAGAGAACATAGAAATTTACAGCACAGCACACGCCCATTATGGAATCCCTCTGCTAGTAGGGGTAGTCAGACTAGTACAACACATAATATTACAGCGCCATACAGGTTTATGGAACCCCTCGGATTATAAAGGAAGTTTGACTCATAGAGCAAAACACATTACTGCACAGTACAGGCCCTCAATGGAAATTCTCAGCTAATAACGGACGTTAGACTAATACAACATAGAACATTACAGCGCAGTACAGGCCCTTTCTAAGGAACTGCTCGGCTATTAACTGAAGTTAGACTCAGAACATAGAACATTACAGAGCAGTACAGGCCCTTTATGGAACCGCTCGGCAACTACTGGAAGTCTGAATAATACAACATACAACATGACAGCGCAGTATAGGCCCTTTATGGAAACCCTGGGCTACAAAAGGAAGTTAGACTCAAAGAACATCGCACATCACAGTGCAGTACAGGCCCTTTATGGGACCGCTTGACTAATAACGCACGTTAGACTCATAGAACATAGAACATTACAGTGCAGTACACGCCCTTTATGGAACCGCTCGACTAATAAAGGAAGTTAGACTCATAGAACATGGAACAGGACAGCGCACTACAGGCCGCTTATGGAAGTGCTCGGCATATAAACGAAGTTAGACTCATAGAACATAGAACATTACAGTATGGTACAGAGCTTTATGGACCGCTCAGCTAATAACGGAAGTTAGACAAAAATGTAGAGCCCATTATGTACAGGCCCTTTATGGAACGGCTCGGCTAATAAAGGAAGTTAGACTCATAGAACATAGAACATTACAGCGCAGTACAGGCCCTTTATGGAACTGCTCGGCTAATAATGGAAGAGACTCATAGAACATCAAACATTACAGCGCATTACAGGCTCTGTATGTAACCGCTAGGCTCATAGAGGACATTAGACTGATACAACCTGGACTATGATAATGCAGTACAAGCCCTTTATGGAACCGCTCGGCCGATGAAGGAAGTTAGACACATAACACTCATAGAACATCGAATGTGACATCACAGTGTAGTACTGGCACTTTATAAAACCGCTAGGCTAATAAAGGAAGTTAGACTCATAGAAAATAAAGCATTACAGCGCAGTACAGGAACTGTATGGAACGCCTCGGCTCCTAAAGAAAGTTAGACTCACAGAACATAGAACATGACAGTGCAGTACATGAGCTTTATGTAACTGCTCAGATAATAAAGGAAGTTACACACATAGAACATTAAGGACATGACAGCGCAGTACAGGCCCTTTATGCAACCGCTCAGCTAACAAAGCAAGTTAGACTAATAGAACATAAAACATCACAGGGCATTAATGTCCCATTATGGAACCGCTCGGCTAAGAAACGAAGTTCGACTCATTGAACAAGGAACACGACAGCGCTGTACGGCCGCTTATGGAACAGCTTGGCAAAAAAATGGAAGTTAGACTCATAGAACATAGAACACGACAGCGCACTACAGGCCCTTTATGGAACTGCTTGGCTAATAAATGAGGCTGAACTCATTGAAAATAGGACATTACAGCGCACTACAGGCCCTTTATGGAACAGCTCGGCTAATAAATGAGGCTGAACTCTTTGAAAATAGAACATTACAGCGCACTACGGCCCTTTACGGAACCACTCGGCTAATAAATGAGACTGAGCACATAGAACAAAGGACGTTACAACACAGTACAGGCCGTTTATGGAACAGCTGGGCTAATAAAGGACGTCAGACGATAGAACATAGAACATTATAGCACAGTACAGACCCTTTACGGAACCACTCGGCTAATAATGAAAGTTACACCCATGCAACAAAGGACGTTACAACACAGTACAGGCCGTTTATGGAACAGCTGGGCTAATAAAGGACGTCAGACGATAGAACATAGAACATTATAGCACAGTACAGACCCTTTACGGAACCACTCGGCTAATAAATGAGACTGAGCACATAGAACAAAGGACGTTACAACACAGTACAGGCCGTTTATGGAACAGCTGGGCTAATAAAGGACGTCAGACGATAGAACATAGAACATTATAGCACAGTACAGACCCTTTACGGAACCACTCGGCTAATAATGAAAGTTACACTCATGCAACATTGAACATTACAGCGCAGTATAGGCCCTTTAAGGAACCGTGGTGCCTCAGTGGTTAGCACTGCTGCCTCACAGCGCCAAGGACCCTTGGTCGATTCCAGCTTTGGGCAACTGTTTGTGTGGAGTTCGGACATTCTCCCAGTGCCTGTGTGCGTTTCCTCTGGGTGCTCCG
>NC_057755.1:2867807-2898907 GCF_004010195.1 Chiloscyllium plagiosum | reverse complement strand
CCTCAAGTGCCTCAGCCTTTCCTCATAAGACCTTCCATCCATACCAGGCACCATCCTGGTAAATCTACTCTTCACCCTTTCCAACGCTTCCACATACATCCTATAATGCGCAATACTCAAAGTGCATCTGCATCAGAGTTTTGTACAGCTGCAACATGACCTCATGGCTCTGAAACTCAGTCCCTCCACAAATAAAAGCTAACACACTGGATGCCTTCTTCACAACCCAATCATCTTGGGTGGCAACTTTCAGGGATCTATATACATTAACACTGAGATCTCTCTGCTCATCCACACTACCAATAATCTTACCATTAACCAGTACTCTGCATTCCTGTTACTGCTTCCAAAGTCAATCACCTCACACTTTTCTGCATTAAACCCCATTTACTACGTCTCAGCCCAGCTCTGCAGGTTATCGTTGTCCCTCTGTAACCTGCAACATTCTTTAGCACTATCCACAATTCTACCAACTTGAGTGTCATCCACAAATTTACTAGCCTATCCTTATGCGCCCTCATCCAGGTCATTTATAAAAATGACAAAAAGTAGTGGCCGCAAAACAGATCCATGCGGTACACCACTAGTAACTGAACTCCAGGATGAACATTTCCCATCAATCACCATTCCGTCTTCTTTCAGTTAGCCAGTTTCTGATTCAAACCGCTAAATCGCCCTCAATTTCATATCTCTGTATGTTCTACAATAACTTACCGTGGGGAATATTATCAAAAGCATTATTGAAATGCATATACACCACATCAACCACTTTACCCCATGCATCTGTTTGGTCACCTTCTCAAAGAACTCAGTAAGTTCTTCACAAAACTTACTTGTTGGCTATTCCCAATCAAACTATTGTTTTCTAGACAATTATAAATAGAATGTTTGTCGCTGACTCCAATGTGCTCCCCAACTGACACCACAGTCACCTGCCCTGCCTTACTTCCCAAGAGTAAGTCAGGTTTTGCACCGTCTCTCGTAGGTATATCCGCATATTGAATCAGAAAATGTTCTTGTGCATACTTAACAAATTCCTCTCCTTCATCTAAACCCTTAACACGATGGCACTTACAGTCTATGTTTGGAAAGTTAAAATCCACTATCCCATAACCACCCTATTATTCTTACAGATAACTGAAATCTCCTTCTAAATTTGTTTCTCAATTTCCCACTGACTAATAGGGGGGTCTATAATACAATCCCAATAAGGTGATCTTACCTTTCTTATTTTTCAGTTCCACCCAAGCAATATGTCTGTATATATTTCCAGGAATATCCTCCCTCAGCACCACTGTAACACAATCCCTTATCAAAAACATCATCCCCCCTCCTCTCTTATCTCCCTTTCTGTCTATTTGTGGGCGGCACGGTGGCACAGTGGTTAGCACTGCTGCCGCACAGCGCCAGAGACCCGGGTTCAATACCCGACTCAGGCGACTAACTGCGTGGAGTTTGAACATTCTCCCCGTGTCTGCGTGGGTTTCCTCCGGGTGGTCCGGTTTCCTCCCACAGTCCAAAGATGTGCTGGTCAGGGGAATTGGCCATGCTAAATTGCCTGTAGTGTTAGGTAAAGGGATAAATGTAGGGTACTGGGTGGGTTGTGCTTCGGTGTCGACTTGTTGGGCCGAAGGGCCTGTTTCCACACTGTAAGTAATCTAATCTAATCTACCCTTCCTATAACCTTTGTATCTTGGAACATTAAGCTGCCATCCCGGTCCATCCCAGCGCCATGTTTCTGTAATTGCTATGATTTCCCAGTCTCATGATTCTAACCATGCTCTGAGTCCATCTGCCTTCCCTGTTTGGCCTCTTGCACTGAAATAAATACAGTTTAAGTTATCAATCCTACGTTGTTCTCTGCTTTGTCCCTGACTGTTTGACTCACTTCTTTTCTCAACATTGCCAGTCTTAGATTGATCTCTTTCCTCATTATCTCCCTGGGTCCCATCCATCCACCTCACCAGTTTAAATCCTCCCGAGCAGCTCTTGCGAATCTCCCTGCCAGTGTATTAGTCCCCTTCCAGATCAGGTGCAATCCGTCCTTCTTGTATAGGTCACTTCTACCCCAGAAGAGATTCCAACGATTTAAAAATGTGAATCTGTCTCCCATACACCAGATCCTCAGCCATGCATTCATCTAATCTATCCTCCTATTCCTACCCTTAACTAGTTTTGAACACGGGAGTAATCCAGATATTACTAGCCTCAAGGACCTCCTTTTTAAATTTCCACCTAACTTTTGATATTCCCCCTTCAGAATCTCATCATTTCCCCATCCTATGTCCTTGGTTCCAATGTGTACAATGACCTCCTGATAATCCCTCTCCCCTTTGAGAACATTCTGCACGCTCTCTGAGATATCCTTGACACTGGCACCAGGGAGACAACACCCTATTCTGATTTTTCGCTGCTTACCACAGAAACATCTGTCGATGCCTCTTCCTCGAGAATCCCTAAACACAATCGATCGCATGTGTTAGGGCACCTGACGTACTCCTCATTATATTAGAGCTAGTCTCAATACCAGAAACTGAGTCGTGGAACATTCCCCTGAGAATCTATCCCTCCCAACGTTTTCCAAAGCAGCATTCTTGTTTGAGATGGGGAAGAACCACAAAAGGCTCCTACACTTCCTGCCTACCTCTCTTACCTTTCCTGAAATTAACCCATCTATCTGACTGTATATGTGGCTTTTCTCCCTTCCTTTAATTTCCATCCATCACACCCCCTTGCTCTTGTAAATGCCTCATTGCATTTAACTGTCGCTCTGACCTATCTATTCGATCTGATATGATTCAAAACCAAAGACATTTATTGCAGATTTAATCCTCAGTAACACATAGAATCTCTTGAAATGCCCACATTTACAGGCCCAGAAAATAGCACCATCTTATTGTTCTACAGAACACTGCTCCAGGCTAACGTCATACTTGTGGCTTTTATTTTAAAGGCTTTATCAAGAGACAGATCTCAATAAAACTTGATTGTGGCTAACAGCAATCGTTAACTTTTTAACCAGCAAACTCACAACAACAGCGTATTACCGAGAGGATCACACAGCTCCAACATATTTTGCCACTGAATCTGGGTACATCCTTATGTATGTGAGTTCCTGTACAAACCCATATATTTATGTAGCTAAGCAGGAAAAAACCCACTATACTCTTGTTATAGTTTTACAGTAAGGCTATAATTAAAACTATTCACTTATCAGTTCCTGTGCTGTAACCTCTCCCATACAGATTCCTCCAAGATCAGTTATGAATTTCACTGTTTGTTAAGTTTCCCTGGACGCATACCTGATGTCAAACGATACATGAATTCAAACAGCAAAAGCGGTAGTTGGCTACAAAATCATTACTTAGAGCAATTTATAATTAACAGAGTGACAATTATTATGTATGACTGTCTGACCCAACCTTGGAAATAAAGAGATTAAGATTATACCCATAAGAAAGCAAGCACTATTGAAAATTAACTTTTCTGCATAAATCATAAAACATTTTATTTATAGAATATCATTAAATCAGCAATGTAACTACATATTAATTGCATAAGCCTGAATCAATAGATGTTTTAACCCACACAGAGGGTGGTACGTGTATGGAATAAGCTGCCACAGGATGTGGTTGAGGCTTGTGCAATTGCAACATTTAAAAGGCATCTTGGTGGGGATATAAATAGGAAGGGTTTGGAGGGATATTGGCCAGGTGCTGGCAGGTGGGACTAGATTGGGTTGGGATATGTGGTCAGTATTGCCGAGTTGGACCAAAGGATCTGTTTCCGTGCTAAACATGTATGACTATGATTCTACATATTTTTGGCAAGACCCCATGTTATCCAAGGAAAGTGCGAGTAGGCCATCTTGTGGCTATTTGTTTGTATTGTACCAGCTGAAATACTGTGTCAACCATTGTTGCTGATTGTATTTCAGAGCACTTCATTGACTGCTTCCCACGATATTTATCCTTCATAATTGTTTGATGTACTTGTCCAATAATTATTATTTTTTTTTATTTCTGTGCCCACCCAGACTACTCTTTATCTCAACGTTCTCCGGTCATCTTTAGTTAATGAATATTTTGCTTGTCCATGCTGAATACGAGATGGGCAATGCTTAATATTATACTCCATCTGCTATTTTTTGTTGACTTACCTTAACTAAATGTTCCTGATGGAGACTCTTATTGTTCAACTCACCAATTTCCTTCTTGACTCTGTATCAGTGTGAGTACAGTTTGTGATTATGAATGTACCAACATTGATCTCTCGTTACATTTTAAGGATCTGCAAATGACCCATTTTTCCTCAATCTGTTCCTCATCATGGCTCAATTCTCGCTCTAAACGAGCATATTAACCCATCATCATGTGCTTTGAGAACGGGCTGTAACATTATAAATGTCCTTTAGAAATTCAAATACGCCCCATGTGCAGGCCACCCTTTATCCATCCGGCTTGATTTATCCTCATAGGTTATTATCTAATTGGTCATCATGTTTGGCTTTTCATAAAACACTGCTGGCTTTACTTCATTTCGAAATATCTTACACCAACCTCCTTAAAAAAGGCAGTGTAGCAATGTTTTCCTCAACTATAACGGTGAGACTGACACAGACATTATTTCCTGATTCTGGTTCCCATCCCTGCGTTGAGGAGAAGACTCCTTTGTGGTAATCTCAGTCAGTGAGAGGGATTAAACCTCAGTCAGTGACAGGGATTGAACCCATACTGTTGACACCACTGTGTATCATAAACCAGCTGACCAGCTAACCAACCCTCTCACAGAAGGTTCAGGTCAGAAACTGGCAGAACCGTCCATCTGGGAAATGGATGTGAGGCTGTGCAATTCAGAGGGTAAACTACTGTTCTGGATTAAAACAGCGATGCTGCTGAATGAAAAGAGGTTGTTGTGATATTAGCCCTGGCAGGTAGAATAGTGACAATGATTTGACTGGACGCAGGGTAAACAACATGACGACTATTTCACCCAGAAAAATGAGCAGGCGTACAGCATGAAAATATGTATTTTGAGAACGTTTAATTTTCACAAGTGTAATCCTCAGCCACATCATAATAGTCGATTCTGAGTGAGAACACAGATTGATAATTACTTAGTTTAGGAAGAAAGTTTTGGCTTAACTCTTTTTAAACCAAAGTCAAGCTCAAAAGGAAATGAGATTTCATCATCTTCTTCATCTCCTTCCTGAATTTGGTTTGTGTAGCTACATAAATATATGGGTTTGTACAGGAACTCACATACATAAGGATGTACCCAGATTCAGTGGCAAAATATGTTGGAGCTGTGTGATCCTCTCGGTAATACGCTGTTGTTGTGAGTTTGCTGGTTAAAAAGTTAACGATTGCTGTTAGCCACAATAGGACAAAACTGCCTGATACAGTAACAGAATGGATATCCTTCTGTTTTTCATCTCTGGGTCAGTGCTATTCTTGTTGCTTACACGCCACAGTGCACTGCGGACTTTGCTGATCACTAAAATACGCTGGAACGTCAAAGAGTTAAACAGTAATATCAAACAAAAAGGCAGCTATGCAACTAAAATAGGTCTCACCTGCAGGCGATGTATAAAAGGCCATATTGGAGCGACAACCCCAGGCAATGCTGGAAATTATTCAGCTGGCTCATAGGCAAATCGAAAGGGTATGTTCTCCAAAGAAATCAGGGCAGACAGTGTGGTTAAAATCACAGTGACAGTTCTCACCATGCAGTTGTTTGATTTAAACGTCTGACAACTGATCACTACAAACTGGTCAATTGTAAAGAAGACAGTGAACCACACAGACATATTCAATGTGGCAGGATTAATGCACAGACTGAACTTACAAACAGCAGTGTAGGATAGAAATGAATGTGGAAAGTGATAACTCAAAAAGTGATACACAATGACATTGAAAAATATCACCAGGAAATCTGCAGTTGCCATGGCAATCATGTAAGCCAAGATAAGTTTAGAAAGTCCACAATTTCCACCGGAGAGAATGATGATGGTCAGTAAGTTTGCTGTAAGAGGAAGAGAGAAGAGATTAGAAGTGGAATTCCATAAAGAAATGAACAGTAAATGTTTGGGTTATAGTCAGAGGCGACCTTACATCAAGTTTTCCAAGGATTTGTTTTTATAATGTAGACCAATGGCACTGACAATTTAATTGAGGACAAAACAATATTGAAGATTTAATTTCTATGCTCTTCCAACAAACTTGATATTTCATTGATGGCTATGTCTAAATCATTTCCAGATAATTGCGAAACATTCCTTGATTCCAACAAATCATTCCATTTGGACACAAACATTGCATTAACATCCAAGAGTTGATTTTCTTTGCTGATACTCATCCTGGAGGAGCTGTTCAGTAAATGTGCATTACCGAGTCTGTCTTCCCCAGTTCCATCTGATGGATAAGCGATTCTGCAATGAGGACTATTTCTGAAACCTGACATGAACACCATAATATTCACTCTCCATGAAGAAAAATGACATTGTCTTACCAAGAACACCAAAGGCTGCAATAACAGCATGGCAAATGTTCTTTATATGTAGAATTGTTACCATTCTTTCATGAAGAATTAGGAAATTCCCTCATGTTTTCTAACTCTTTCTGAAACTTTGTGAAAGTTTAAATCAAACAACTGCACGGTGAGAACTGTCACTGTGATTTTAATCATGCTGTCTGCCCTGATTTCTTTGGAGAAGGGAAGCAAAAATCATGGAGGAGGTAGAGGGCGTGGGTGGACCATCATCTCCCAGACCATCCATAACCTCATCACCTCAGGGGATCTCCCATCCACCGCCTCCAACCTCATAGTCCCACAACCCCGCACCACCCGTTTCTACCTCCTGCCGAAAATCCACAAATCTGACTGCCCCGGGCGACCCATTGTCTCAGCCTGCTCCTGCCCCACCGAACTCATCTCTGCATACCACGACATGGTCCTGTCCCCCTTAGTCCAAGAACTCCCCACCTACGTTCGGGACACCACCCACACCCTCCACCTCCTCCATGATTTTCGCTTCCCCGGCACCCAACGCCTTAACTTCACCATGGACATCCAGTCCCTACACACCTCCATCCCCCATCACGAAGGCCTCAAAGCCCTCTGCTTCTTACTTTCCCGCCGAACCAAACAGTATCCTTCCACTGACACCCTCCTTTGACTGACTGAACTGGTCCTCACTCTTCTCTTTCCAATCCTCCCACATCGTGGAAACCAAAGGAGTAGCCATGGGCACCCGCATGGGCCCCATCTATGCCTAACTCTTCATCGGATATGTGGAGCAGTCCATCTTCTGCAGCTACACTGGTACCACCCCCCACCTTTTCTTCCGCTACATCGATGACTGTATCGGCGCTACCTCGTGCTCCCATGAGGAGGTTGAACAGTTCATCCACTTTACTAACACCTTCCACCCCGACCCCAAATTTACCTGGACCGTCTCAGACTCCTCCCTCCCTATCCTAGACCTCTCCATTTCTATCTCAGGCAACCGACTCAACACGGACGTTTACAATAACCGACTGACTTCCACAGCTACCTAGATTACACATCCTCCCCCCCCGCCCCCTGTAAAAACGCCATCCTATATACCCAATTCCTTCGCTTCCGCCGCATCTGCTCCCAGGAGGACCAATTCCAACACCTAACAACCCAGATGGCCTCCTTCTTCAAATACCGCAATTTCCCCTCAGACGTGGTTGACGATGCTCTCCACCGCATCTCCTCCTCTTCCTGCTCCTCCGCGCTTGAACCCTGCCCCTCCAATCGCCACCAGGACAGAACCCCACTGGTCCTCACCTACCACCCCACCAACCTCCAGATACATAATATCATCCTTCGTCATTTTCACCACCTCCAAACAGACCTCACCACCAAGGATATATTTCCCTCCCCTCCCCTATCAGCGTTCCGGTATGACCACTCCCTCCGCGACTCCATCGTCAGGTCCACACCCTCCAACAACCCTGCGTCCACTCCCGGCACCTTCCCCTGCAACCTCAAGAAATGCAAAACTTGCGCCCACACCTCCCCCATCACTTCCCTCCAAGGCCCCAAGGTATCTTTCCATATCCGTCAGAAATTCACCTGCACCTCCACACACATTGTATACTGCATCCGCTGCACCCGATGTGGCCTCCTCTACATTGGGGAGACAGGCCGCCTACTTGCGGAACGTTTCAGAGAACACCTCTGGGACACCAAACAACCCAACTGCCCCGTGGCTGAACACTTTAACTCCCCCTCCCACTCCGCCAAAGGACATGCAGGTCATTCGCCAGACCATGGCAACACGATGCCTGGAGGAAGAGCGCCTCACCTTCCGCCTAGAAACCCTCCAACCACAAGGGATGAATACAGATTTCTCCAGCTTTCTCATTTCCCCTCCCCCCCACCTTATCTCAGTCCCAACCCTCGGAATCAGCACCGCCTTCTTGACCTGCAATCTTCTTCCCGACCTCTCTGCCCCCACCCCCTCTCCGGTCTATCACCCTCATCTTAACCTCCTTCCACCTATCACATTCCCAACGGCCCTCCCCGAAGTTCCTCCTCTCTACCGTTTATCTTAGCCTGCTCGGCACACCCTCCACATTCCTGAAGAAGGGCTTATGCCCGAAACGTCGATTCTCCTGCTCCTTGGATGCTGCCTGGCCGGCTGTGATTTTCCAGCAACACATTTTTCAGCTCTGACCTCCAGCATCTGCAGTCCTCACTTTGTCCTTTTTTATCAGGAGCGGGAATCCTGATTCATCTCCTACCTGCATCCCAGAGAATCAATGAACAGTGATCAGGAGTGCTGACTGATTTCCACACTGTCTTGGACACAGGAGTCTCTGGACAGTGATCAGGAGCTGGAACCCTAGTTCCTCTCTTATCTCTAACCCAAGGGATCACTTGAAGTGATCAGGGTCTGTTCAAAGATGTGCAGATTAGGTGGAGTGACCAGCCTGAAATTACCATAGTAGGTGAATTAACCATGCATCCTCCTCAAGAATGTTTAGCATTGTTTGTAACTGAGGATGGAATTTCATTGTCTGTACACATGTCCGATCTGATGTATTGTATAAGGTCAGAAAGTCTCTGATGTCCCTTTGTGGTACAACTTTTATCTATGATTGAAAAGAATATCAATGAGTTGGACTGGAAAATGTATCTTGTCACAGAAAGATGGAAAGGGAGACTCTTGCCTCGGAAGTAAAACAGATCATGTTGAGAAACTGACAAGATTTGACAACTTCCAGAGAGAGAAGGGAACAGTGCGTTGGGAGTGAGCAGGGGAGAGTTTGGGTTTTTTAATTAAATCCCCTCCAGTGTGTAAACAGAACACTTCAGCCCAACAAGTCCATACCAACCCTCCAAAGGTTAGCCCACCCAGACCTAGTCCCCTCTGTCTAATGCGCCTACAACTACGGGCAATTTAGCATGGCCAATTCACCTAACCTGCACATCTTTGGAATGTGGGAGGTAAACGGAGCACCGGGAGGAAACCCACGCAGACACAGGGAGAATGTGCAAACTCCACACAGACAGTTGCCCAGTCTGGAATCGAACCTGGGATCCTGGTGCTGTGAGGCAGCAATGCTAACCACTGAGTCACCGTACAACCCAAAAAGGTATGGGTCTTCAGCAGCACTGACAGTAGTTAGAAAAATTTGTATTGCTCCATCAAGTGCTGAAGAAAGAATTGGATAGTCTGTGAGAGATGGCGGCTGTAGAGATGAAATGACAAAAGGTTTCTTGGAAACAAATCCTAATGGATTAGTAATTGGTTCATTAATGAACACAAGGACCCAGAAAATTGGAGCAGGAGGAGACCTACCCGTTCAGTCTTTTTAACCAGTCGTATGGTAGATGCTGATTTTAAACTTCAAATCCTGCCCCCTCACCATACTCTGTGATTCCCTGAGACACCAGCAATCTGTGTATTCCAATCTGAAATGTACTCAGTGAGGCAGCATCCACAATCCGCAGGGATAGAAAATATCAGTGACTTGGAGACACTTTGAAAAAAGTGCCTTCACTACATTTCAGTCCCACAGAAGCTGCTCCTTATCCTGAGATTGTGTCCTTATGTTTTAGATTCTCAGACCACGGGAAGAATTTCTCAGCATCTACTGGATCAAGCCTCTCTCCTTCACAATCTGATATATTTCAATCAGATCACTTCTCCATTTTCTGATCCCTGAGAATTTGAACCGGCAACAGCAAGCCTGGCACCAAATAGGGAAACGGGTGATGCCATTCATTCATGAGTTTGTGGTATTTCTTGTTGGGCAGTATTTGTTGCTCATATATAGTTGATCCAGAGAAGCGTTCGTGAGCTGCCTTCCTGAAATGCTGCTATCCATTTGGTGCAGGTACACCGACAGTGATGGAAGGGAAGGACACTCTACTAATTATATCTGTGCAATCTGAAATAAAACCAACAATCCTAATTCTGTCTTCCATGCATGAACTAATAATCAATTCATGCTCACAAATGAACACCAAAATTGTGAACTACTATCTTCTGGAATAACTTTTAATAACATATGCTATTGAATGCCTTCTGAAAATCTAATTACCCAACATTTCCCATTCCCCTTTATCAACTCGGTTTGTTATATCCTCAAAGAGCTAAAGCAAATTTGTCAAGCATGATTTCCTTTTCCCAAAAACAAATTTTTGATTATGTTAATTTTTTCAAAATGTCCAGCTCCGCCTTCCTTAAGAATGGATTCCCGCATCAGCAACAGATTTATGAGAACTGGCCTACAGTTTTCTGTTTCCTGTCTCTCGTCCATCTTGAACCTGGCCGTCACATCAGCAGTTTTCCTATCTGCTGGAACCCTTCTGGAATCTAGTCAATTCAGGAATATTTAAGCCAATCTGTCTCTGCAGCCACTTGTTTTTAATCCCTTCGATACAGACGATCAGATCCTGGCGAGATGTCTGTCTTTAGTCGGATTAGTTGATCAAATACTTTGTCCCTTGTAATAGGGACTTATTAGATCTTTCCTCTCCTTTGCACATTCCTAACTATAATAGAGACATCGCGTCATACAGCATGGAAACAGATCCTTTTGTCCAACCAGTCCATGCTGAACATCATCCCAAACTAAACGAGTCCCATCGTCCAGCTCCTGGCTCACATCCCTCCAAACCTTTCCTAGTCATGTGTTGGTCTAAGTGTCCTTTAAACATTTATAACTGTGTCTGCATCCTCCACCTCCTCAGGAAGTTCATTCCACAGACACAGCTCCCTCTGTGGGAAAAAGAATTGGCCTTAAATAATTTTTAAATCTTTCATCTTCAAAGTATGTCCCAAGTCTTGAAATTGCACATCATTGGAAAATGACACTTACCAGTTATTTATCTGTACCCATCATGACTCCATAAAGTCACCTATCGATCGCCTACACTCCAGCGAAAAAAATCTCCACGTATCCAGTCTTTATAACTCAAAACGTTCATACCCTGCAACATCCTGATAAATCACTTGTGAACCCTCTCTGACTTGATAATATCCTTCCCGTAGCAATGCGATGAGAATTGGACACAGGACTCCAGAAGTGTCCTCACCAATGTCCTGTACAACCTCAACATGACTTCCCAACTCAGAGGACTGAACAACAAAAGCAAGCATTTTTAACCACTCTCCTTGGTAGGTTTATAGCTTCCTCTAGGGTGAAGACTGATGCAAAGTATAAATTTGTTATTTGTCATTTCCCTGACTCTCGTTATTAATTCCTCACTTTGATCCTTCAATCAGCCCACAATTCCTGAGTTACTATACCTTAAAAAAAACTGGGAGAAGCTGTGGTAATATGTTTGTGCCAAATTATGTTCATTATTTATTTTTTTCTTCGTTATCAGCATTTCAGCCATGCAGTAATGGTTCCTTTATTTAAAAAAAAAGAAAATCCCAATTCCTTACTAATCATGAGTTTTATTGGCATTATGAAATTTTGTTTGGGATTGGATATTATTTCATTAACCACAGGAGGTTCATCCTTGTCATTGAGTTTTCCTTTTTGACTGAAATCAAGATTTACTGAGGGCTATGAAATATTTCCAAAAATGTCTACCAGTGCTGATCCACCGCCTTCCCTCTTCCTGCTATCCCAGCATGCTTTAGACAGCTCTTATCGTGCTTCCTCTTTTCATTGCTTTTGTTAAAGTTGAGGGCAACTCTGATTCCTGATGAAGGGCTTATTCACGAAACGTTGATTCTCCTGTTCCTGGTATGCTGCCTGACCTGCTGTGCTTTTCCAGCATCACACTCTTAACACATTGGTTTGAGACCCAATTTGCTCAACCTCAAACATAATTTGAAATTCATTTATAATGGAGGTTTATAGAGGTTTACAAAACCATGAGGGGCTGTTTGGTCACGCTGGTATCCATTTCTGATATTGAGGGCCTGCAGCACTGTCGTTTGTATAGCTGCTTGGTCATGCTGGTATCCCATTTTTGATATTGGGGGGTGCAGCATTGTGCTTTATATAGCTGCTTGGTCATGCTGGTATCCCATTTCTGATATTGAGTGCCTGCAGTACTGTGCTTTATATAGCTACTTGGTCATGCTGGTATCCCATTTCTGATATTGAGGGCCTGCAGCACTGTCCTTTATGTAGTTGCTTAGACACTCTGGTATCCCATTTCTGATATTGAGGGCCTGCAGTACTGTTCTTTATATAGCTGCTTGATCACGCGAATATTCCATTTCTGATATTGAGTGCCTGCAGCACTGTCGTTTATATAGCTGCTTGACCATACTGGTATTCCATTTCTGACATTGAGGGCTGCAGCACTGTGCTTTACACAGCTGCTTGATCACGCTGATGTCCCCTTTGTGATATTGAGTGCCTGCAGCACTGTCGTTTATATAGCTGCTTGACCATGCTGGTATCCCATTTCTGATATTGATTGCCTGCAGCAATGTGCTTTATATGGATGCTTGGTAACGCTGGTATCCCATTTCTGAATCAACATTAGAGTAGTGCTGGAAAAGCACAGCAGGTCAGAAAGCACCTCAGAAGCAGGAAATTCGACTTTTGGGCAAAATGATGCAGGGAGCCTCTCGGGTGGAGAGCTAAATGGAAGGGTGGTGACGTTGGGGAGAAGGTAGCCAAGAGTACAGTAGGGGGATGGAGGTAGGGATGGAGAGGACAGATCAGAGAGGAGGGTGGAGCGGATAAGTGGGAAGGAAGATTGGCAAGTAGGCCAGCTCATGAGGATGGTGCTGAGCTCGCAGTTGGAACTGGGATACGGTGGGGGGAGGGGAAATGAGGAAACTGGTGAAGTCCCCATTGATGCCCTGGGGTTGGAGGGTTCAGAGGCAGAAGATGAGGCGTTCTTCCTCCAGGTGTTGTGTGGTGAGGGAGCGGTGGTGGAGGAGGCCCAGGACCTGCATGTCCTTGGCAGAGTGGGAGAGGGAGTTGAAATGTTGGCCATGGGGCGGTGGGGTTGATTGGAGATATTCCCTGAAGCGCTATGCAAGAAGGTGTCCAGTCTCCCCAATGTAGAGGAGGCCGGATTGGAAGCAACCAATACAATGAATGACATTGTTGGATGTGCAGGTAAAATTTTGATGGATATGGAAGGCTCCTTTGTGGCCATGGATGGAAGTGAGGGGGGATACGTTGGCGCAAGTTTTGCAATTCCTGCGGTGGCAGGGGAAGGGGCCATGAGGGAAGGATGGGTTGTTGGAGGGCGTGGAGCTGACCAGGTTCTGAGCAACATATTCCACCCCAACTTTAAATTCACCTGGACCATCTCTGACACCTCCCTCTCCTTCCTGGACCTCTCCATTACCATTAATGATGACCGACTTGACACTGACATTTTTTACAAACCTATCGACTCTCACAGCTACCTAGATGACACCTCTTCCCACCCTACCCCCTGCAAAATGCCATCCTGTATTCCCAATTCCTTCGTCTCCACTGTATCTGCTCCCAGGAGGACTAGTTCCACCACAGAACACACCTTCTTTAGAGATCGCAATTTCCTTTCCCATGTGGTTGAACATGCCCTCATACACATACCGCGCCTCCGCTCTCAAACCCCACCCCCCGCCAACCGCAACAAGGACAAAACCCACCGGTCGTCACTTTCCACCCTACCATCCTTTGCAAAACTGCATCATCCACCGACATTTCCGTCACCTCCAAAGGGACCCCACCACCATGGATATAATTCCCTCCCCACCCCTTACACTTTCTGCAAAGATAGTTCCCTCCGTGACCTGTCCTAACTGCCAATCTTCCTTCTCACCTGTCCGCTCCACCCTCCTCTCTGACCTTTCACCTTCATCCACACCCCCATCCACCTATTGTACTTTTAGTTACCTTCTCCCCACCACCACCCATTGATCACTCCACCCCGGAGACTCCCTGCCTTCATTCCTGATGAAGGGCTTTTGTCCAAAACGTCGATTTCCCTGCTGCTCGGATGCTGCCTGACCTGCTGTGCTTTTCCAGCACCACTTTAATCTAGACCCTGACCTCCAGCATCTGCAGTCCTCACTTTTGCACATACTGAGGAGGAAACCTGTCGTTTCCATGTAACTGTCCAAATGGTGTTAGCACTCGGGATTAGCGGGACAGGATGAAACACAACCGAGGAATTCTGAGTGAAGTGAGAGAATAAACTTTGGGGACACTGACCTCAACATTACAGTATCCCCTGGACTGGCAGGAGGTGTCAGGACACTGGAGGATTAACATTACAGTCTCCTCTGGAATGGGAGAGGGTGTCAGAAGACTGGAGGATTGACATTACAGTAACCGCTGGACTGGACTGTAGGATTGACATTACATTCTCTTCTGGACCGAGAGGAGGTGTCAGGAGACTGGAGGCTTAACATTACAGTCTTCCCTGGACTGGGAGGGGGTGTCAGGAGACTGCTGTTCACCATCTCTGGGAGCTTCATCCTCCTGTGGTTAGTCAATGTTTTGAGATTCTTATATTATGCCATTCAAGGAATCAATCCTGATGATGACTTGGGTTTTCTGTATCACTTCAGGAAAGTTGGTCACAAGCTGCAGCTCCTCAGTTGTTGCACAAACATTTATTTGTGAAGCAACATTGTCTGAATTCAGAGCGAAGATCAGTGATACGGGTCAGTATTTGATTACACAAATTCCTTGTGTTCTGAATAAATAAAACTTACATCAGATAACAAATTGCTGAGCTCCCTATTTTTCAGCATCAAGCTTACCAATTCCAATCTGTTCATACTCAAATGCAGTCGAATCAGAAATCTCCTGCCATCGAGTGAAGAGTAAAAACAGTGCAATGAAGATCCCTTGTGGTGAAATTGATACAATGCCCATCTGCTGGCCTCCCCACACCACTTCACACAGGGCGGTGGAGATCGCAAAACCTCAAGGACTCAGTCAAAGAGGGAGAGAGGAAGTGCAGGAGCTCACAGCACCATCCATACTGACAGCACCATCAACACACAGACACACACACTCTCAAACACACGCACAGGCCCAGACACACACACGCACGTACACACACACATACTCTCACACACACATGCTAACACACACACATACAGACACACACACATACGCAGACTCACACATGCACAGACACACATGCACACATACACACACACACACACACACACACGCACACACACACAAACACCTGCTCTCTCACGGATTGCAATTGGACTGAGGTTCCTCATTGTGAAACGCATGCAACGGAGCACTGTTGTGGTCCCTCAGGAATGTGGAAATGATTTGTCTTTGAGCAATAATTCTGACATTATACACATGAATAGAGTTTTTCCCCACTGTATTTGTGTCCACGGTCGTCCGAGTGATCCATTTCATGAGAGGCTGGTGTATTATATTACAAAGCGGATGTTGACCACCTCCTTCCCAAAAACTAAAACCTTAGCAAAAAGGAGCAGCTTATCCCCATAATCTGTAAACAAAAAGTGTGAAAACTGATGTAACCTGCTTTCAGCAACTTCTAATGATTAAGTGAAATAAATCATTGAGGCTCCTTTTACAATCGACAAATAACATACCTTTTAATCTAACTCTAACACTGAACAAATTAATGAAAGTATTAATAGACTGAATAAATGCTCTCTAACTGCTAATTATTCCCAAAAAGCACAAGATTTTAATTATATGCTGTTCCAATAAATACAAATCCCACCGTATAACAAAACAATAGAATTTAGTCTTTCAAAATTACAGCCACGTTACGTGCCTTCCAAAACATTCTGTGTCTTTTCCATTGATCGTTCTGTCAGGAATATAATATCGCTGCTGTTACCAGTGATAGGAGATTCCTTCAAAGCAAGGTTTAGTAGTCCCTGTCATAGAAGAAGATAAGTCAGGAGAGCTATCTAATAAGATCAGATAGGAAGAATGTTTATCAAGCATGTCATGTGAACATATTGAAACAGTATTATGACAAGGAAAGGGAACTGGAGAAAAAGCGATTAGTTACTGCCTGTCAGAGTGAGGATTCCAATACAGAAGATTTAGTTTTGAATCCTCAGAATAAATTGACTAAAGAAGTCCTCAAGGAATAGCAAGGAATTTGTCTCCAGATAGACCTGTACCTGTGCTATGTGGACCTGTATAGAAATAGAATGGAGAGGACTAACTTTGATGAAAGGAATGTTGTTCCGACAAGACAAACTCCATCAGGCTTAATTCTCTCAAAGCAGCACAGGTTCAGAAGGAAGTGGAAGCGATGCTCCAAGAAGACATCATTCAAATGTGTTAAAGCAAGTAGGGTTCGCCAATCATGTTGGTTCTGAAGCTTGATGGTACTCAACAATTCCGCTTGCATTATTGGAAGGTCAATATTATGACAAAATCTAACTCATACCCAATTCCGAAGCTGGTGGACTATTTGGAAGAAGTAGGACAAGATACTTACATCATGAAGTTGGTCATATTTCGCTGTTACTGGCGAATTTTGTGTTTTTTGACCCCAAATAGGCTATATCAATTTAAAGTAATGTCCTTTGAAATGAAAAATCAGTATCTATGATCCGCGTAAATAATTTGGCAGTAAAACTGAACTTTTTGTCTGACTGGATCTCCCTGGATAATCCACAATGGGTAAACACATCAAGCAACTCCTCTACAACTGTTTTTGCCTTCACATTCCACAATGAAATTATCTGTGGAAATCTGGAAGGCATGTCCATTATGGTTAGTAAACACTGATTCCCAGTTTTGGTTTTAAAGAGGGGACCTCCGCAATCAATCACAACCCATGTAAACAGTTCATTAAATGTGGGAATTGGCATCAAAGGCACTGGTTTTATCACAGCGATCAGCTTCCCTATTATCCGACATGTGTGACACGTGCAGCAAAATCCAACTCCATCTTTATGTATTCCAGGCCAATAAAAATGCATATTCATGTCAGCCTGATGGCCTACAGATAATTTGTGCCCTACCTGCAAAACGACCTGTCGGTATCAAATTGGCAACACAACCGGGTATATCTTTCCCCATTCTCATCTGCACTAACCTGCCAAAGTTTCCATGTCTGCCTTAAACTTTCATCCTT
Source organism: Chiloscyllium plagiosum (assembly GCF_004010195.1). Taxonomy (NCBI): domain Eukaryota; kingdom Metazoa; phylum Chordata; class Chondrichthyes; order Orectolobiformes; family Hemiscylliidae; genus Chiloscyllium; species Chiloscyllium plagiosum. Next base: position 2,881,351 of record NC_057755.1, on the reverse strand, counting down.
AAGGTAACAGCATTCCGGAATACTTTCCGATGCCTTTTCTGAGAGGCCTTATGATATAAATCTTTTTTGTTTCATCTTTTTATTCCAGTAACCTTTCAGAACTAAACACCTCTGTCAGATTCTCCCTATGCTTAGGATTTTCCTTTACCAGTTCATCAAATAGAGTGTCAGCTCAACTCCGTCATCTTTCTTTTTTGTTTTACCGTCTTGTTTTACCTTATGGCTGTTGGATTTTGGCACCCATAATCCGTAAAAAAATCCAGGGTATTTTTGTTTTAACTCCTCAGTTCTCTGGTTTTCTTTTGGCTTTTCCATTACAACAGATATCACTCTCAGCTCTGATCCAGTTGTATTGTTTCCAGGAATAAATTGGATTCCTGAATAACCAACTTTCCAGCACTCCACTATCCCTTCCACGGTATTGATTAGACTTTCTAGCCTTATCTGTCACAGGGGAACACTACTCCTCTATCCATTTATTCCACAGATTACCACTCTGTTAGGCAATATTTCAGAAAGAGTACAGATATTTTCATCTCTTACCATTAGTGACAGACTCTATCCTGTATCTCTCAATATTTAAATTTCTTTACTTATTCCCCCGTTCTACCTCAGTAAATCTTACCCACACAGGTGAAGCATTTGAAAGGATGGTGTTCTACGTTACTATTCAGCCCGTGTCTCGGCGGCACACTCTCCTTCAGTCCCTCGATTTCTCTCAGAATTTCCTCCATTGCCTTCACTGATCCCATTGGTTTATCCTCTTCTATTTCATGCTTTTTCCCAGTGCCTTTCGTAAACCACCAGCACTGTGACTTTGTGTCCCACCTTATTGCAGTGAAGACACCTTTTCTTCATATGTGGTAAACTGGCCCCAGTGTGATCCACCTTTTGTATTGAATTGAAGGATCTCCGTCTTCCCAATTTTGTATCCCTCACGGAATGAAATTGCTGTCATAAGCTAGATTTTGATTTATCCACGAACGCATATTCATCCACCATCTCTGCAGCTCTTCACACTGCGTGAATTTTCTGCTGCACAACATGAGTTCTTATCAATTATGGAAGTGAGCTTTTAAATTTCTTAAGCAGAACAAAATATTGTCTATCTTTAGTACTTTCATCCATGTATCTTTTGAATTCTTCAATCTCAATATAAGTTTGACTTGGTTCCTTCCTTATATTTCCGAACTGTTGTCCATATGTTTCTGCTACCAATTCATAGGCTCTCAAAACAGTCTGTATTACTTCTTCATATTCTGCTGTAGGCATCTCTGATAACACTGCAAACAGCTCACTATCCCTGTATACCAACTTGGTCTGAATTTACTTTACCCACACAGTCTCTGAGCAGTTTTTCTGTTCATGAGGCAATTCATCTGTTTCTAAAAGGAAGTAAAAAATGCTTCTATATTCTTTTCATTAAATTTTGGTAATGTTTTGATTTACTTGTATATATCTCTACCAGGCCTTTAGCTACGATGGGTTTGTTCATCGTTACTATGCTCCTCACTAACACATCATCTACTGTATGCGTTGCACCCAATGTGATCTCCTCCACATTGAGGAGACAGGACACAAACTTCCGGATCTTTTCAGAGAATATCTCTGGGACACATGCACGAACCATCCCCACCACCCTGTTGCTGAACACTTTAACTCCTTCTCCCACTCCACAAGGCCATGCAAGTCCTGGGCCTCCTCGATTTCCAAACACTAACATCCAGACGCCTGGAGAAAGAACACCTCATCTACCACTTTGTGACCCTGCAACCACACTGAATTAATGTGGATTTTACCAGTTTCCTCATTTCGCCTCCTCTCAACATACCCCAGGCAACTCGGCACTGCATTCTTGATCTGTCCATCTTCCTTCCCATCTATCCACTCCAACCTCCTCTCTGATCTATCACCTTTCCTCCTACATTCATCTACCTATCACATTCCCAGTTACCTTCGCCCCAGCTCCATCACCTCCCATTTATCTGTCAGCCCCATTGGTTCACAAGCGTCATTCATGACGAAGGGCTTATGCTCGAAATGTTGACCCTCCTACTTCTCAGATACGACCTGACCTACTGTGCCTTTCCAGCATCACACTCTCGGCTCCTCACTAAGCCTACCTTATACCTTCCCCATCTTCTTCTTACGCCGACTTCCCTGTTTAATTGTCATCTTCTGAATTTCAAACTCTCACTTTTTCTTTCTCTTCTGCTATAATTCTTCTTCCCCTTTCCTTCTGTTTTGCTTTTCACTGAAATGCAAACTCTCTCGCCTTCCTTTCATTCTCCGATTCCAGTTGTCTCACTTGCAATCTATTGTTTTCTAACTGCACTGCACTTGTCTGTTTCTCTGGCATACCTAAATATTTGGATAAATCCATCACAATTTCAGCTTTATTATTATCCCTAGTTAAACTCAATTTTAGTCAGTTTTCTATTTCTATAAGCCTCGCCGTTTTCGGTCTTTTTGAACTTTCTTGGCAAATTTGGGAACCGTCTTCGACCAGCAGCACCCATTTAGCAATGTTAAGATATATTTCCCAACTTTTGGTTTAACCGAAAACAAGCAAACAAAATTCAACAGATTTTTCACTTTTCAATTACGTTTTATTTAAAGACACAGAATACTAGTCCCCAAGTCTGTTAAAATCTGCTGGGACCTTTTGTTCATTAAATCTGTTCAGATCTGTATAAATGTATCCAAGTCATTCCAGATGTATCCACATCTCAGAACCGCTCTGTCCAGATCCTAGACCAGCCTCCAATCTGTTCAAAAGCGGAGGTAGAGGTATCTGTGAAAGCTAAAACGGAATTACCTGTTTTGCTTTTCACTGAAATGCAAACTCTCTCGCCTTCCTTTCATTCTCCGATTCCAGTTGTCTCATTTGCAATCTATTGTTTTCTAACTGCACTGCACTTGTCTGTTTCTCTGGCATACCTAAATATTTGGCGAAATCCATCACAATTTCAGCTTTATTATTATCCCTAGTTAAACTCAATTTTAGTCAGTTTTCCATTTCTATAAGCCTCGCCGTTTTCGGTCTTTTTAAACTTTCTTGGCAAATTTGGGAACCGTCTTCGACCAGCAGCACCCATTTAGCAATGTTAAGAGATATTTCCCAACTTTTGGTTTAACCGAAAACAAGCAAACAAAATTCAACAGATTTTTCACTTTTCAATTACGTTTTATTTAAAGACACAGAATACTAGTCCCCAAGTCTGTTAAAATCTGCTGGGACCTTTTGTTCATTAAATCTAGTCAGATCTGTATAAATGTATCCAAGTCATTCCAGATGTATCCACATCTCAGACCTGCTCTGTCCAGATCCTAGACGAGCCCCCAATCTGTTCGAAAGCGGAGGTAGAGGTATCTGTGAAAGCTAAAACGGAATGACCCAAAGGGGAGTGAATCACCTTATAATCTGCTAAGAGGAGTGTGAGAAGGGGTGTCATCTACTTTTTAGCAACTTCTAGTGGTTAAGTAAAATAAATCCCAGCACTCATTTTTACAATCAAAAAGGAACAATTTATTTCGCTAACTCTAAGAGTGAGCAGAATAACTAAGCTATTAAAAGATCGAACAATTCCCCTCTAACTACTAACTATTGCCAAATAAAACAGGATTCTAACGATATGGTATTCCAATAAATGCAAATTCCACTTAAACAACAAACAATAAAATTTAGTCTACTGAAATCAGAGCCATGTTACACGTCTTCTGGAACTTCCTGTGTCTTCTCCTCTGATCCTTCTGTCAGGAATGCTTACTGTATATTTTCTTCTGTCAGGAATTTGGATGGTGTGCCGTGGTACAGTAGTAAATAGATGGTGCTTTCTCTAAGAGCTGATATCTGTTTCCAGATGGCAGTTCAGTCGGTTTGAAAACTTACCCATTTACAATTGGATTGGTCCTGGGTCGTCTAACCATCAGATTTAAATTTAATCGAATTTTGGAAGCTACGTGCTTGGTTTAAACTGATTGGCTAAAATCAAAAAGGCTGTTGTCTCGGTAAAAACACTGCTTGACCATTCGATACAAAATGTTACAATTTGGGCGCTCTCTGAGTACCTGCATGTTAAGACGGCTGTTCGGACATTCATTTTAACTCTAAGCACCAAAAAGCATCTTTAAAGGGAGCACACCATGCTTTTCCCATTTTACCATTTTGCAGACAACAACTTAGCAATAACAGCATCAGTTGAAATAATTTGCGTTCTGGGGATGAGGTTCATGGTATTTAGGTGCATAGTGTTACTGCTGGAAAATTCCAGATTCTGTTTATTTATTTCATTTTGATGTATGAACAGCAGCAGTTGTTCATAGTTGGGATTAAACTTGTTATTGTAATGAGTTTGTTCATTGACAGAAATTTTAAAAGCAACAAAGCTGAGTAATGCTGTAACCTTGACCTCCCCAAGGACCTTCCACACAGTATAAGGCAGCGTCTCTGGAAATGCATCAGCTCAGCTTCTGAAAGGGACAGATCACCACTCATGGAAAAATGCATCTACCAATTCAACAAGTGGAGAAGGTGTTCTATACCATCATTGTTTTTATTGGTGTTCCTGGTATGGGATAATTACTTTTAAACATGTTTTAATCTACTGCTGATCTCTAGATTTATCTTTTGAGGAATAATGTCTCCAGCTCACTGACTGGTCATCCTTATCCAGATACTGGAACCATGGCAATGGGAAAAGCATGTCAGGCAGCATCTGAGGAGCAAGAGAGTCAAAGTTTCAGGCTTAACGCTTCATCAAGACCAGACCAGTGATAGCAATTCACCGAGCAGCATTTTCGGTACAATTCTCCACTAACAAAGACTCCCAATATCGCTGCTGCTGTATTTTCCGATCTCAGTGATCTGTCATCTGTTCTGGTATCAGACGATCTGAAGGTGTGAGGAGAGATCAGGCAATTTAGTTCTGAAGGGTCTGGACATGAACGGTTAACTCTGCTTACTCTCTCTAAGACAGATGCTGCCAGACCTGGTGAGAAATTTGTTTTTGCTCCTATTTCCTCGAGAATTTGGAAGGTTTAGCGGTGGATCTGAGCGAAGTCCTACAAGGTATTAACAGGAAAAGATGATGAACTGCATCCACTAGGTGTGGGGTCCCAAGGTGAGGCGACACAGTTTGAGAATTTGGGCCAGACCATTCAGAGGCCATGTTAGGAAGCATTTCTCCACCCAACGGATGGGAGAGGCTGGGAAATCTGTTCCACAAATAGCCGGGGATGCTGGATCAGTTATGAATTTTAAATCTGACATAGATTGATTTGATTAAGCAAAGGATTTGAAGGATATATTCCCTACTTTGATTTGTAAAAGTTCGTCTAACTACCATCCCTTCTGGAGATTCTCTCCTTCTCACCGTCTCTGGTAAGAGAATTCAAATTCTTACAGATTACCCTCCTGATCCCTGCACAATGAAATGTTTGAGATGTACAGTGTCAACATCACAACAGTCCTAACGCTCACATGTTGTCACTGAGAGAGCCCTGCATGTTCTGTACAGCTGTACTTTTGTAAGAGGCATGCAGTAGTCTTATTTGAAATCTTGTGCAGGTCTGATGATCTGTTTCCTGCTCCTCTTGTGGCTCCGATCAGGATTTGGTCCAATGCTAAGATTGGGGAAAGACCTGATCCAAGGAGCAGGGGAGAGTTTGGTTTATTGACAGTGAAATCGTCACTCTGATGACTGAGTGGGGAGCCAGGTTTCTAATCGGGTTCTACACCTGCCAGAGATAACGCTATGAACTGTAAGAATCCATTACAATTATTCAACGAGTAACTTTGGAACCAAACCAAAGCATAGAATTCCTTCTGCTCTCCTAGGAGGAGCAGTGACTGCAATCTCTGTGCCATCTCCGTAATCACAGGAATGATTGGGCTGGAGGACAATCGGAGGTGGATTGAACATCTTGGGTGGCACGGTGGCACAGTGGCTAGCACTGCTGCCTCAGAGACCCGGGTTCAATTCCCGCCTCAGGTGACTGACTGTGTGGAGTTTGCACGTTCTCCCCGTGTCTGCGTGGGTTTCCTCTTGGTGCTCCAGTTTCCTCCCACAGTCCAAAGATGTGCAGGCCAGGTGAATTGGCCATGCTAAGTTGCCTGTAGTGTTAGGGAAGGGGTAAATGTAGGGTGGTTTGTGCTTCGGTGGGTCGGTGTGGACTTGTTGGGCCGAAGGGCCTGTTTTCACACTGTAATCTAATCTAATCTTAAAATTCAAACTCACTCAACCCCAACCACAGTGTGTCAGGTTTTGGTGGTAAAATCTTATTTTTGCCCTCTGGAACAGACAGGTGACATTTCTGTCAGTAATTGACCATGTCTTTTCCCATTTCTCTTTCACAGTTAATTTGCTGGTGGTTGTTACTCTTCCCCGGGGAAAGTGCGGTATTTACTCCTGTACTACTCGTTACCTGTTGGTTATGGCAGCTGCCGATCTGATGGTCATTATCACTGATGTTATACTGGACAGATTTCCCTATTATTATTACCCACGGTCTTTCCTGGATATCACTCCTGTGTGTAGTGTTACTGGAGTCCTGCTACGTGTTGCGAGGGACTGCTCTGTCTGGTTCACCGACACTTTCTCCTTTGACCGGTTTGTGACCATTTGTTGTCAAAAGCTGAAAGCAAAATATTGCACTGAGAAAACTGCGACTATGGTTCTAGCAACAACCTGCACCCTATTCTGTTTGAAAAATATCCCCTTCTATTTTCAATATGAACCTTGGACGATCATCAACAATGTGCCATTCTACTATGATACAAAATTAAGCTACCATACTGAGACTTGGTGGGTGCCATTAGATTGGCTTGATACAGTTTTGACCCCTTTACTGCCATTCGTTTTAATTCCATTGCTCAATGCTCTGACTGTGCGACACATTTTAGTGACCAGTCGAGTCCGGAAGAGGCTGAAGAGTGAGAGCAAAGGAGAGAATCACAGAGACCCAGAGATGGAGAGCAGAAGGAAATCTGTGATTTTACCCTTCACTGTGTCTGGGAGCTTCATCCTCCTGTGGTTAATAGTTGTTATAGATTTCTTATATTATGTCATTCAAGGAATCAATACTGCCACATACCCACCTTTCCTATTTCACTTTAATAGCGTTGGTTACATGCTGCAGAACTTAAGTTGTTGCACAAATACATTTATTTATGCAGCAACATTATCTGGGTTCAGAGCAAAGATCAGTAATCCAGTAAAATACAAGATTGCACGATTTCCTCGTGTTATGAATAAATGAAACTCCTCAGTGAACCCCACAGGATGGTGCTATGATTTCCAGACCATGAAATGCTTTTCCTTATTCACTAGTGGGACATGGGTATCATTGACTGTGTCACCATTTATTACTCACCTTAGTTGCCCTTGATAAGGTGGTGGTGAGCTGCTTTCTTCAAACAATGCATTGCATGTCCTCTCCACAGAAACACATTGTTGTTAGGGAGGGAATTCCAGGACTTTCGCTGAGCGGAAAAGAAGGAACTGTGACATGTTTCCAATCAGAATGGCGAGTGTCTTGAAGGGGATATTGCAGGGGCTGGTGTTCCCATGTACTTGCAACGCTTGTCCTCTGAAGTAGAAGTGTTCATAGTTTATGGAATGTCCTGCCTGAGGATCTTTGGTGATATCCTGCTGTGCATCTTGTAGATAGTTCACACTGCTGCTTGGTCGTGGAGGGTTTGAATATTTGTAGACCTGGTGCCAATCAAGAGGGTTGCTTTGTCCTGGATGGTGTCAAGCTTCTTGAGTACTGTTGGAGCTGCACAAATCCAGGCAAGTGGAGACTATACCATCACACTCCTGACTTGTGCCTTGTGGATGGCGGATAGACTTTGAGGTGTCAGGAGGTGAGTTCCTTGCCGCATTATCCCTCGTCTTTGACCTGCTCTTGTAGCCACTGTGTTTATGTGGTGAGTCCAGTTGAGTTTCTGGTCAATGATAACCCCAAGGATGTTGACAGTGGGGGATTCTGTGATGGCAATACCGTTGAATATCAAGGGCAGTGGTTAAAGTTTGTCTTATTGGTAATGGTCATTGTTTGGCATTTGTGCAGTGTGAATGTCACTTACCACTTGTCGGCTTTAAACTGGATATTGTCCAGATCTTGTTTTGCATTTGATCACAATTTGATCAGTATCTGAGGAGTCGCGAGCATCGGCAGTGATGGGAGTGGATGCTTTTGAATGTGGTGCTAATCAAGCGGGCTGCTTTGTCCTGGATGGTTTTGTGGACCTTGATAGGAAGGTGACAGCACAGGAGGATCCTCCCGGTTGTCTGGCATGCCAATGTCTCCTGATTCAAGGGATACAGCTGAGGAGGAAACTTTTACACTTCCATCCCTCTACCCGGCAGCCTCGACCCTACCTTCGACATCCACTGCAGCTGCTCTCGAGTCTGTGACTCACTGCACGAGATTAGTGATGGGAGTGGATGCTTTTGAATGTGGTGCTAATCAAGCGGGCTGCTTTGTCCTGGATGGTTTTTGTGGACCTGATAGGAAGGTGACAGCACAGGAGGATCCTCCCGGTTGTCTGGCATGCCAATGTCTCCTGATTCAAGGGATACAGCTGAGGAGGAAACTTTTACACTTCCATCCCTCTACCCGACGGCCTCGACCCCACCTTCGACATCCACTGCAGCTGCTCTCGAGTCTGTGACTCACTGCACGAGATTTGTCTTGACCTCTCATCAGAACACCAGTCCTGCTCCTCACCAGATCAGTCCCTTCGGAATATTTCTCTCAGCCTGCGGACAAAGAGCCTCTTCCTCTGCTGCCACCAACCTGCCAACTCTCCCCTTCGGTCTGCTATCAATCTCTGACTGCTGCTGATAACCAAGGGTAGTGGGTATTCAAGTCTGGCAAACCTTCAGACCCCAGGTGTGTTTAATCATGAACCACTGTCAGTCCTGCAAGGCACAGAACATTTCCGACTGACCCCTGTGCTTCACCGCCATGATCGCCTTCCCCGTAACGCTTGTTTTAACCTTGGGAAGGTGGGGCCACTACATCAGGCCTTAACCGTTGCCCTGAAAAACAAGCCGGGGTCTCGTCATAAGCAGATAGTCTTCACTACCTGTAACTATTTCTCACCAGCCCACGCAAACTACCCGGTCGTCTCACGTGCAAAGTGTTTTTATAAATTGCTCACGATTGCTGCGGAGTGACATTGGCTATTCCGTGTTGCTCCTGTAGCACAATGAGGGCAGGATCAGTAACTTTCTCACACCGTTGTATTGATACGGCTGGTAGACATTTGTTTATTACAGAACAAGCAGTCATAAGGTACAATGGGACTGTCCGTCTGTGTAGTTAGGAAGGTGGACTATGTATGAGAAAATACCTGACTGAGAAAATGGTTTTAAGGGTTGGAGGCCTCTGTGAGAGATTGGAAATCTTAGTATATTCTTTGTGGGAATTGGGTAACTTGGTAAATTGTTTTGTACAAATTAATGGATTTCCAGTTTAAATATTTGGGCGAATGTAATGGTGCGTGCAGTGTAAGCTTTTGATATAATGGGGAATTGATTCCCAAACTATGATTTTGTCAACAAATGGGTGACATGGACAAAGAACTGACAAGCCATTATCACCTGATGGTGCTTTTAATTGCGATTGCATAGAGCAATTGGCAGAATTTTTAAAAAATCTCTTTGAATAGGAAACTGGAGCATAGAGAGAGGAAAGGGGGTGGGGGCGCGAGTGACAGGCTGCTGGTTCTTGCTTTCAGTGGACAGAGTGTTAACTGTTCGTGGTCTGTTATGAATGTACATCATCATTACATGTGGAATTGTGTAATCTGTGTTTACTTTATCCTCTCGGACTGGAGATCCGTGAATGTTTTGATTTCAGTCCGCATGTTGGAAATTCATAGTGATTTTGAAGTGTAGTCTATGCCTTTTATTACTTTAGGTCGTGCATGGTGAATATTACTTCCCTTTGAGGGACTTTCTATACTGACTGAAATCGATCTGTGCCAGGCAAGGTTCATTAAAAGAAAAGTTGGATTGTAAGGATTGGGTAAAATTATCATGTTTGAATTTATCAGTTTGAGGTTTAATTTTCTGTTCAGAGTGAATTTCCAAACACTGTTTCAACATTTAAGCTAATCTTTAATTTGAGATGATAAAATTTTCTCACGGTACATGTACTTTGTGAAAATTGGAACTTTAGGAACGCAGTTCTGAAATCTGAGAAAACTGATGAAGATGTGAGGGTGATATCGCACGATATTAAGTATTGAAGTAGATGTGGGGTCACTTGCCTGTGTAAGTGCTATCGTAAGTAGGTTGAAACCATGTATGAAATGACTGGTCTGTACCCTCTATGTAGGTCAGAAATCTAGGGACCTGCGAATATTGCCTTTTGTGAACAGACAGTGAACCTAATTTGGGAGAGAAATTATGGGATAAAAGTGGAAATTATTAATTAAATAAAGTAGATAGCGAATGAAACGATGCCTAACTGGCCAGTTGGGGTAATAATGTTTGTGATTGGTGGTAGTGGAGGGATGGGTGGGGACAGATGCATGTACATCAGATGGAACTCCCAGAAGCTGGGAGACGTTAAAGGCTGGGTGGGTAGACAGAAGGTGAAAAACGAAACAGGAAAACCAGCATAAAAAGGCTCAGAAAGATACGCCTTGCTCGCCCTGATTTGATTAATAATTAGTAGGATACTGTTTACCTCCTCACAAGTCTCTGTTCACGGGGATGTGTGGTCCCACCCACTAAGGTTCAGAAAGGTCAATTGCTAGTGAAAGTTTTGGGTGTTTTGATCAGTGCTACTGACCATTCTCTTATTCGGGAATGCATTAGTCCCATCTTGCAAACCCGACCCCTTACGTCGCCCAAATGGTCGAGGGCCCTTTTGGGACTGGTAAGCTTTTGCAGTCAGCGGCTTCAGATATTACAACTTTTACGCAAGAGCTTATTCCATCTTCCTTTCCGAACGCTCCCCTTAAGTTTCAGCTGGCCGACTCGGGGACACAAGCATTTTCTGCCCTCAAAGATGCCTTGGCTACAGCGCCGGTGCTAGGGTGCCCACGGTATGACAGAACCGTTCAGTTGGATGTTAGTGTCATAGATGAAGGTTCCCCTGTCGCATTAGTGAGTAGAGATTTTTGACGTGATATTTCCCACTTGTATTTATGGAATCTGTTGTGGTCATCATTAATCATTTCTCAAATCATTCTGCGGCTGTTTTGCTCTGTTATTCATTTGGCTAGTGGGGGGAGGGGAGGTTGTATTTAAGACATTTAGACATAGGACATAGGACCTGTTTCTTTTGGCATTCATGCAGGAAGTACAGCTGTTTGTGGTGGTGCTCTGTCGGATGACATTGGTTTCCCACCTTTCGGTTAGTTTTAGTGTATTGTGCCCCTAGAGGTTAGCGACTTTGGGGAAGATTCAGAGCTCTGAATCATAGGTTGGGATTCTAGATGTAAGTTTGCTCGTTGAGTTGGAAGGTTCATTTTCAGACGCTATCACAATGACATCACCAACACAGGAAATGACATCACCAACCCAAGGAAACCTAAAGACATAAATAGAAAGTGGGCCATAATGCCAGTTCTTAACCAGAGGCTCACTGATGATGTTACCTGGGATGGTGACGAAACGTCTGAAAGCGAATCTTCCACCTCAGTGAGCAACTTAAATACTAAAGTACAATGTTATGTATAAATACTGTTTAGTGATTTTCGATGCATTTAGCAAATGGATTGAAGCCTTCCCCTCCACTAATTGTACTGCACATACAGTAGACAAAATATTGTTTTTTGAAGTTATCCCCCACTTTGGGTTACCGAAAGTGACGAACTGAGGCAATGTACCACATAGAACATAGAACATTTCAGCCATTACAGGCCCTTCAGCTCTCGATGTTGCCTCACCCTGTGGAAACAATCTGAAGCCTATCTATCCTATACTATTCCATTTTCATTCATATGTTTGTCCGATAACGATTTCAATGTTTTTAAAGTCGGCGCTCCACACCCCACCTACTCTCTGAATAAAGAAACCACCTCTGAAATCTGTCCTATGTCTATCACCCCTCAATTTAAAGCTATGACCCCTCGTAGTAGCCATCAGCATCCGAGGAAAAACGTTCTCACTGTTCACCCTGTCTAATCCTCTAATTATCTTCATGTCTCAAATAAGTCACCTCTCAACCCTCTTCTCTCTAGAAAACTGCCTCATGTCCCTCAGCCTTTCTCATAAGACCTTCCCTCCATACCAGGCAAAATCCTAATAAATCCCCTCTGCACCCTTTCCAAAGCTTCCACATCCTTCCGATAATGGTGACCAATACTCCAAGGGTGGCCACACCAGAGATTTGTACAAGTGCAGCATGGCCTCATGGCTGTAAACCTCAATCCCTCTCCCAATATAATCTAACACTCCGTGTGCCTTCGTAACAACCCTATCAAACTAGGTGGCAACTTTCAGCGAACTGTGTAAATGGACATAGACACCTCTCTGCTCATCTACATTATGCAGAATCTTACCATTAGCCAGTAAACTTTATTCCTGTTGCTCCTTCCACAGTGAATCACCTCACAATTTTCCACAATACCTCCATTTTCGACCTCTCAGCCCAGCTCTGCAGCTTATCTATGTTCGTCTGTAACCTGCAACATCTTTCAGCACTATCCACAACTCCACTGGCTTTCGTCGCATCCAAACATTTGCTAACCCATACTTCAACGCTCTCACCTACGTCATTTATAGAAATGACATACAGCAGTGGACCCAAAACTGATCCTTGTGGTACACGACGAGTAACTGAACTCCAAGATGAACATATCCCATCAACCATCACCCTGTCTTCTTTCAGCTAGCCAATTTCTGATCCAAACTGCTAAATCACCCTCAATCCCATGCCTTTGGATATTGTGCGATAGCCTACAGTGGGGGACCTTATCAAACACCTTACTGAAATCCACATACACCACATCAACTGCTTTACGCTCATCCATCTGTTTGGTCACTCTCTCTAAGAACTCAATAAGGTTTGTGAGGCATGTCCTACCCTTCACAAAACCGTGTTGACTATTTCTAATCAACTTATTCCTCACTCGATCATTATAATTCCTATTTCTTCTAAAATTTTCCAACACTTTAACCACAACAGAGGTAAGGTTCATTGGTCTATAATTACCAGGGTTGTCTCTACTCTCTTTCTTGAACAAGGAGACAAATTTGCATTCCTCCAGTCTTCTGGCAACAATCCTGCAGACAATGACGACATATAGATCAAAGTCAAAGTCTCTGCAATCTCCTCCCTGGCTTCCCAGAGAATCCGAAGATAAATCCCATTTGGCCCAGGGGACCTACCTATTTTCACACTTTCCAGAATTACTAACAGCTCCTCCTTATGAAACTTAGTCCCATCTAGTCAAGTAGCCTGTATCTCAGAATTCTCCATAACAACATTTTTCCATTGTGAATACTGATGAAAAATATTCATTTAGTGTGTCCTCCAACTCCTCAGTCTTCGCGCACAACTTCCACGGCTTTCCTTGA